>NW_020947889.1:0-32292 GCF_900497805.2 Vombatus ursinus
CACACACACACACACACACACACACACACACACACACACACACACACTATTAAACTGAAATGCAAGAACTTGTCTTTCTGTTTTTGCATTTGTATCCCAAGGGCTTCTCACAATGCCCAGCACATAATTGGTGCTTAATAAATGTTTTTTCACTGACTGACTGATTTTGTGTTATTTTTTCCATTTACATTGTTGCAATCCTTGTGTATATTGTTTCCTTGGTTCTGCTTAACTGCAACAATTCATGTAAGTCTTTCCATACTTCTCAGTACCCATTACATTTTTGTCTCTCACAGCACAGTACTATTCCATTATGTTCATGTACCACAGTTTATTTAACCATTCCCTAGTAGATGGGCATTGATTTGTTTCTAGTTCTTTCCTACCACCAAAAAAAAATGGTTCTGTAACTATTTTGGTGTATTATATGAAGCATTTTCTTATCTCTTTTCCAAGGCCAAGCTTGGCTATTATAATAATAGTCTTCAATCTTTATTTTGTTATTATTGTTCTTTACATTGATATTATTAGTCACTATGTATATTAATCCACATTCTATCACTTGACTACATTAGTTCAAACAAGTCTTTCCATGCTTTTTTGAAATCTTCATATCTATAATTTCTTGTGGTAGCAAAGTAGAAGCAAAGTAGATGTCCATGAATTTGAGAATGACTGGAAAAAAAGTGATGAATATAATAGAATAGTATTATACCACAAGAAATGCTGTGATAAAAATCTTGGTGGACATGAGATTTTCTCATTAGAATCCAATCTTCCTTGGGGTTTATGCCTAGCAATGAGATCTCTAAGGGACATTTTCATCAGTTTCTTAGCTTAATTCCAAAATGCTTTCCAGGAGGGAGAATAATTCATTCATCTGTCAGCAGTGCACTAGTTCATCCATCTTTTGGCAACCTCTTCAACATGATGCTTTACTACCTTTTTTTTTTCTATGTTCTTGATGTGAGATGCAACCTCAAAGCTGCTTTGATTCACATTTCTTCTATTATTAGTGAATTGGAGTTTTGTGACTTGTAAAGGCATTCATACTTTAAGGGCAGCTGGGTGGTGCAATGGATAGAGAACCAGTCTCAGATACTTACTAGCTTTGTGATCCTGGGCAAGTCACTTAACCTCTGTTTGCCTTAGTTTCTTCATCTACAAAATAGGGACAATGCTTCCTACTTTCTACCTCCCCTGGTTATTGTAAGGATCAAATGAGGAAGTAACTCTTAGCATAGTGCCCAGCACATAATAAGCATTACATAAATGTTAGCTATTATCATTATCATTATTATTATTATTATTGTTATCATTATTATGCTGACTGGAAGTGATCACCACTTTCCTTTCTGAGTGCTAACAAACAATCTCTTTAATATGATAATCTATTTTAGAATTGTTAAGAATAATTATCTAGTTCAATGGCCTAAATTTTCAAAGAATTGACTTCTCCCTCTTTCTGAAAATTGGCACACTATTTGCCCATTCCTAGTCCTAAAGTACCTCTTCCATCCTCCACCTTTGGGAGTTTTTTGTTTTGTTTTTGTTTTTTGCTGTTGCTGCTGTTTAAATATCATCAACAGCAGGTCAGCAGCCACATCTTTGAGTTCTTTCAGTACACTAGTTTCTTGAGAACATGGCAAACTTAATTTCTCATTAAGGCCAACAAGTTACTCTTTTACCATTTCCTTATTTATCTTCAGTTGCTCTTCTCTTTTAAGCATCTCTCCTCTTTAGACAGCTTGGTGGTAATGTGGATAGAATGTTTTATTTCTATTAGGAAGACTTACAATCCTGTCTCAGACACTTACTATCTATGTGTAAGTTGCTTAACTTCCCTCTGCCTCAGTTTTCTCATCTAAAATGAGGATGAAACTACCTACACTTTACAGGGTGTGGTGAACATAAAATGAGGTAACATATGTAAAGCGTTATATGAACCTTAAAGTGCTACATAAATGTTAGTTATTATTTTTTAGTTTCACCATGAATCTGTAAGGTCATTGGTAAGGAAAGCAGAAGCAAAAGTTTTCTCTTTGGTGATCATTTTCACCATTCCATTCCCCTCAAGTTGTTGCCCTATCCGTTATTGGTCTTTTTGCCCCAATATCCACACACACACACACACACACACACACACACACATATGTACAGATGTACAGATGTACAGATATACATACAAATGCACACACATATATACATATACATATATACACCTGTTTGTGTCTAATGGTAGCCCTCTTTAGGGCAGAGGTGGAGGGGATAGAAGAAACATGATAATTTTGTCATATACTTGAAAGGAACAGCAAATTGTGTATAGTAGATTTATAGTTTCATGTGCAATCATCTTTCTTATTATACTATGTTATGGAAATGCTTGTTTTATTCCATAAATTGAAAATAGCTTTATTTTTAAAGCATCCTTTTGTTATCCTTAGTATTCTTTAGAAGCTCTGTCTCATTTTGACCTTTAGCCTTCTTGGTTGTTTTTATTACTGTTATAATCATCACTTGCATTCATGTAACACTTAGCTCTCAGGCCCTTTGAAAATATATAAAACCCAGGTCAGAATGGGTTCCAATAGTCAAAATCACCCAGGAAGAGAAATTTTAATGAACGCTTGTGAAATGAGGTTCACTGAAAGAATAAAGGCTAGCTGACTAGGTTTCCTATGTTGGAGGGCAAAAATGAAGATGATCCAGGAAAATACTGATTTTGAGAATTGTTTTGTCAGTGGGGAAGATGCCAGAGGAACTAATCCAGGAAGAAACATTGAAGGAACATCATGAAATGCTTCACCTAATTAAGAATGAGGCAGCATGAATTCACCAAAGGTGATCACACTGAACACATTTGACAAAGCTATTTGAGTAAGTATTTTAAAGAGTTGACTGTAGCAAAGCCGTGGGCATATTTTACCTGGACTTTGCAGAAAGCTTTTGATACTGTACTATACAGAGGACTAATCTGTCAAATTGTCATTAAACATGAGAGGCAGCAGCATTCCTTGTCTGGATTAAGCATGGCTTTCTGAACTAAATCAGTCTAAGGTACCTAGCAGAGGGCCACCAAGAGATTGGTTTTAGGAACAATTTGGCTGTCTCAATGTATTAATGAGCTTGGAGGGGGATGAAAAGCAAGCAGCAGGGTCACCCCATTTGTGATGATGAAATGTAGGTGGAATATATTAAGGAGGGAATGACAACATAATTTATCTTAAGAGGGAACTGAGCTCCATCTTGTATAGCATTTTTTTTTTAGTAAAGGTTCACCATGCTTTGGGGTTTTCCAATTTCCTTCTGATTTTGCTTTTTCTTTAATAATACATGGGATTTGTATAATGCTTTTCTTCCAAAGAGCACATGGTAGTTTCCCTGAATTCAGTCTCATTAATTCTCCTCCAAACTCTGTGTGGTTGGGAGGGACAAGCATGACTCCTTGTCTTCTAAATAAGGAAGAGAGACTGAGAGGAACTTGGGGGTTTATTGAACCATACAGCAGGTGGCAAAGTAAACAATCTAGAACTTGGGTCTCATTTTGTAGTCAAATGTTCTTCTGGTTATGTTTTATTTAGTTTTTAGATCACTCCCCAGCCTGCCTGTTCCCTACCCCCACCCCAAAGGAGCTGTTTATCAGTGGAGGGAAATTCCAGTATGGAAACTCTTTCCACCAGTGCAGGTAGGCACCATGTTTGTAACTTATAGTCTTAGACAATTGTATAGAACACCAAGAGGTTGCAGGATTACATAACTTGTGTATCAGAAGCAAAACATGAATCCAGGCCTTCCTGACTCCAAAGCCTGCCTATCCTCATGTCTTCTGAAGACTTCCCTACATTTCTGAATAACTGTACCTGTTCATTTAACAAAACAGGACAGATTAATGAGCCAGATGGGTTTTCAAGCAACTTGTTCAGTGTTAAAGAACATTAGTTAGTTATAGGAAATCCAGTAGCAGGAAAAAGGTTTAAGTGAGCCCTCCCTGAACTTCCTACAAGGGAATAACTTACTCCCAAGCCTAAAGGAAAACCTCTTGCTTTTTACAATTATTTAGATCTTTCAGTCCAAAGCAAATATACATCTGTAGGTGTGATTTTTACTGTTTTGAATCTCTCACTGTTCCGATGGTTTTTTCAGCCAGACATGAAAAGGGGTTTACTTTGTTCAAGACTCAGGCTTCTACCAAGAAATGACCCGTTGCTTCACATGCCTATCCATAAGCAACTAAAAGCTTCATATTACAGATGTAATATATTGCAGACTTAATAGTGCTCAGTGCAGGACAAGCACATAGATCCTCTATTGAGAATCAATACAAACTAACAAGATACCGTCTATGGAAAGAGCAGAGTACAGTCAATTGAAGGCTAATGCTACATCAAGCATCAGACAAATATCTTGGCTGAGTCCAAAGACAAGAGAGAAGCTTTGCAAAATGTGGGTGAAAATAAGACAAGAAAGAAACTAGTGAAAGATCTTGGCTGCTCACAAGATTAGATTTTGGGTGCCCAATGGGAAAATATACATCCTTTGTTTTTATGGTCCCCCATGCATGGAATACACTCATCTTTCTTACCACGACTTCTTAGCATCCTTAGCCTCCTTCAAAGCATAG
Source organism: Vombatus ursinus (assembly GCF_900497805.2). Lineage (NCBI taxonomy): Eukaryota > Metazoa > Chordata > Mammalia > Diprotodontia > Vombatidae > Vombatus > Vombatus ursinus. The sequence continues at coordinate 4,622 of NW_020947889.1, forward strand.
TTCAGGTAAGGCCTTTTGTCTTTTTCCTTCCCTAATAAAGCCAGCTGTTCATGCTCTTTCCCTTTGATAATTACTCTGTATAACTGTTTTGTATCATACATAGGTCCACATCTCATCCATAGGTCCACAGCTAACAAGGTATTTTATGGTCAGAATTCTCTCTAAAATATCCTTCATAAGCTGCCCATCAATGAGCTTTACTTTAATGGTCACTAAGAGAATGTGTTTCAAGGCAAAGACACCTAATTAAATTAGAATAGGTAAAATAAAAATAAAAGTAACAAAAAATGTTTTCTACCAAAAATATTGATCTTACTCTAAAACAAAATACACCTTCATTAGGAAATGCACTGCCAGGCACATATTCATCACTTAATGAGTGCATGTTGATTGATGAGGAAGAATGGGCAGTGATAGAGTATGTTCATGGAATATATAAATGTAGGGAGCTCCACAGGGCACATATACCAAGGGACACATGCAGGTAACTTATTTAGCTGGGTTATATACATGCATAGCATCATGTCAAAGAAAAACATTCCCAAACAAATGAGATTATTCACTTTTCCATATGTATATCTCACATTTCCCTACCGTTACCTTTGCCCATATCATCTCTACTACTCCAATGTCCTCCACCCCTGCCATCTGAAATTCTACCTAATTCATAAATTCCAGCTCAAATCCCACTCCTTCCCTGAAACCTTAGCTAATTTATCTTGCTTTCCTGTTCCAGTTAATAATGTTCTCTATCTTCATGGACCTCACTCAAATTTTACTTATACACCTCCTAGAGAGGTATAATGAAAAGAACACTGGATTTGGAGTCAGAGGGTCTGACTTTGAATCTTGTCCCCACCAATATATGACCTTGCATATGTCACTATCTCTTTCAACCTCAGTTTCCTCATTTTTAAAAGGAGGTAGATTGGACTAACTAACTCCTAAGCTCTCTTATAGCTCTAAACCTATGTTCTTTCTCTAATTGTATCTCAGTTGTTTATAGATATGTCCATATTCCCCTGAAAAATTGGGAAATCCATTAGGCAGGAACCAGGTTTTATTTGATCCTTGTCATCTTTCCCAGGACCTCATACAGCACCGTGCACACAATAGGCATAACAAAAGTTTATTGAATTACTAGATCAATCACTGCCACTAGAACCAAAGGTTCACTTGGACCCAGAACCCTGAACTCCTCATGAATGTAATTGACTCATACTTCTTAGAAGGAAGTGAGTGTCAAGTATCAGGACAGAAGGTGAACCAAGAAACAAAAAAGACAGAAGCAGCCAGCTTAAGGTCCTTCAACTTAGAGTTGGAGAAGTCAGAAATAGAACTTTTGACTCTCAGTCAATTTTCTTAACCTCAGGATGATGGTGTGAATTGATGCCTTGACACCTCAGTCTTGTGAGCCTAATAGGTGGCAAGTCAACCTCTCTAGAAAATTTCCAGATAATCCTGGCAGTCTCTGATTTTCTTTCATTACTAGTATTAGCACTCTCATTTTGAGTTCTTGTATAGGAAACCACGCAGATACAGTATACAAACCCTCTCCATGTATTTAATAAAAGATGTATAGGTTATTTTATTCAGTGATGATATCTTTGTCCAGAGCAGAGAGTAAGTTCTTCATAATTCAGTCTTACAGATGAGTCTGAGTTATTATAGCACTGGCTTAGCCTTAAACCAGAGCTATTCATGATCTGAACTCGGAATTATAGTTCTTAGATTCATGACATTGGGAACAGAAATTATTTATTAAAATACACAATAAGGTTTGGGAAAGGTTTTTTTTTTAGTGTTGGTACATTGGGATGATCCTCTCTAGTGAAATAATAAGTATAAGAATAAGTTTTTATATGGTGTTTACATGTTTGCAAAGAACTGTACTCACATCTCTTGATTTTCCCAACAACCCCATGAGGCAGGTGCTATTATTATCTCTATTTCACAGTTGAGGAAACTGAGACTGAGAGATTAAGTGACTTGCCCAAGGCAAAGTCACATAATCAATTCCTGAGGCAACAATGGAGCTTGGGTCTTTCCGACTCTATGTCTAACTCCTTTACTGACTGCAATACCTAGTTGTGTGGAAATCCATGGACCAGAATTGAACATTAGAGAAAACATAGATGATTTGCTCTATCTCCTTGTGAAGGAGGCACCCACACTTATGAAACCACAGGTCCTTCAAATAATTAAAGTACTGAGTGATAACAACGCAGATCAATTGCAAGGGGTCTCCAGGATTTTATATGTTAGTATAATCTTTCAGAGCTCTAATCAAAATGAGAGCTATTTGAAAATATTTGTATATGCATATATATATATATATGTTATATACAAATAAAAGATATCAACAAAACTTTTCAAGTGTATTGCAAAATGAAATTTCTGCTTAGCCTTCCATTGTGAAAGATGGCAAGGGAATAAGGAAGGGGTGTGTGTGTATTTGTGTGTGTGTGTGTGGTAGGCAGAGAGAGGAAGTGAGGAAAACTCCCAAGTGGGTTAACAAAAAAAACTGTTTTCTATAACAATTAGAAAAAAAGGACAACTGTAATTTGATCCATATACCTCCATAGAAAAATAAGTAACTATGTGAAAAAGTAAATATACAAAAAAGTCATCTTGACATCACATGAAGAATAGAATGTAAAATATTTTAAGATGTCAAATATTAGACATTAATATTATTCAAACTAATCTAGCTGTAATACATTTTGTATTATTCACCTATACTATATATCATATGTTATAATTTACTTTTATTTACAGAGCAGTCAGGTGGCACAAGGGATAAAGCACTGGACTTGGAGTCAGGGATACCTGAGTTCAAATCTGACCTCAGACATTTACTTTCTGTGATAATAATGCCACTTCTCAGGTTGTTGTGAGGATAAAGTGAGATGATATTTGTAAGAACTTTGCAAACCTTAAAGCACAATTGAAATGCTAGATATAATTATTACTACTACTACTACTACTAACAATCTTGTGTTGTTTAGGAATCCTCTAATGATAAACATTTCCTATTACAATGTTTGAATATCTGATAAATCACTGACTCTATGTTCTTAGGGCTGTCTAGCAGATATTCCTTAAGCTAACCCAATTAGGCATGTTGAAAATTGGTTTCTGGTTTGGTTTTCTGTGAGAAAAAGTATTGTTTTATAGTACTATTTACACCCCTTGAAAGACTTATCAAGATGGCTGCATTGTATTGTTCTTTAGTAGCTAAATTACAAAGAACCATTTTAGGACTTGGAAATTTATTGCTGGGAAACTTTAAATCAAAGAACTGTCTAGGGACTATGAGACTATTGTACATTAACAATTTTTGTCAAATCTGACAGAAAGGTAGATCTGAGGTTTTTCAATCTAAGATAGAGGTGGTTGGATATACATGAGGAAGCTACAATTCAAGGGATTAGAGAAGATTAGAAGCTACATGATAAGTCAGCTTGAAAAGATTCAGAGAAATCAACAAGAAAAGCAGACAAGAGAAGCTGCCAAACTTCAGAAAAGAGAGCATACAAATCAATGGAGTTGAGAAGCTGATAGAGCTGAGGCCTGACAGAAATTGAGACTATCTAAGGATAGATACAGTTGATGCAGGGAACTTATCTGATTGGAGGAAAGCTTGGATGTTGGGAGCTGATTGGAGAAAACAGCATGTTACATTGTGTTAAGAGATGGATGGGAAAATGCTGTGTGCTCTCTAGTACAACTTAAAAGAGGAGGAACCTCTCAGAGGCTTGCCTACTTTGACTCCTAACCCTTCCCTCTTCTGAACTTCCCTAGTACTATTGAGAGAATCATCTTCTCTCAGTCATCCAAGCTTATATCTTGGCATTATTTGACTCTTCAGGTACACCCATCTAAATGTCCAATCTGTTGAAAAGTATTATCATTTCTACCTTGACATCTCTTGTATATTTCCCTTCTCCCCTCTTAAATAACCACCACCCTGATACAGTCACTCTACTTCATGCATTGACTATTGTAATAGCCTATTGGTTGAGGTTCACTGCCTTATGTCTCTCCTATATACTCCTCTAACTTGCCAAGGTAATTTTCCTAAAGCACAAGTCTGACTATGTCACACATCCCCTCTCTCACACTTAGTCAAATCTAATGACTCCCTATTGCCTTCAGGATCAAATATAAAATCCTCTTTTTGACTTTTAAAGGGACCGTGACCTGACCGCTTCCTACCTTTCCAGTTCTTCTTACAATTTACTCCCCTCCATATACTCTACAACCTAATAACACTGCTTTTCTTGCTTTTTCTAATATTCAGCAACCAATTTTCCCTCTGTGACTTATTACTGGCTCTCCTTTATGCCTGGAATGATTTTCCCTTGCTACCTCCTGGGTTCTTTGGCTTCCTTCAAGATTCATCTCAAATTTCACCAACTGCAAGAGGTCTTCCCTTTCATTCAATACTAGTACCTTCCCTCTGAGATTACTTTCAATTTACACTGTATTTATCTTGCATATACATCATTGTTTTTTATTTATCTTCTCCATTAAAATGTGAGTTTCTTGATGTAAGGAGTTTGTTTTTCAAAATTCTTGGCACTCATTACAGTGCCAGCGCCTGGCATATTTTAAGAATTTAATAAATGCTTGTTAACTGACTAACCTCTATGTTTCAAGAAGGGGAAAGAAACCCTTAGAAGTCAATAGAAAGCAGACTTGATCACCTTTGCAGCATCTAAGCTTAAAGTGAACTGCCTTTCACTAACCAAAGGAACTGGGAACCTCTGTAGATCTCAAGCCAAAAATTGTGAGTAGGACCTTAAGGCCTACTGTACAGGATCACAAGTTTCCCCAGGCACATGGGTTTACATACTCATATACCTCACTGATAAATATCTATAAGTTTGTGCCTACTGCCCTCCTTAGACAGTGTGAATTGTTGGAAGAGTATGATCTGGTTTGTTGGTAAACCTATATTTTGATTATCTTTTTTTTTAACATCTATTTATTATATGCTGCATTTTAATTATTCTTGCTTTCACTTTTAGTAAATGCTTCATATTAACAGTGTGACTGATTTGTATAAATAGGAAGCATATTAATGGGGTTTCAAGAGCTACAATGCTAAACAGTAAGAGTATATTCCTTCCACACTAGGGTTACCTCTTGGGCCCTGAGACAGTGACTTTAGCCACAGGTTCAGGTATACAATGAGTGGGCCAGTCACAAATGAAGAAAGAGTCTGGAGAGAGTTGGGGCAACAATGATAGACCCATCACATGCAATATAAATGTTTTGCTTAAAAGTGATGTTTGTGAATATGTGAATGGGCATAGAAGTGAGCATAGGTGCGGAAAGGCTCTGCCAATGGGATACAAGTTGTAGAAGGTCCTATCAAACTGCAAATATTTTATATAAGGGCTCAGTGATAAATTACATGTCTTTTTTTAAAGATAAGGACCCATTTAGCTAAGTTTGGAAAGGCTCACTAAAGATCATGGTGGCCACAGAGAGATGAAATTTTCAGTCACAGAAGCTCTGAACAACTATCTCCTATTGCATAGAGAGGTTATGATTGTGTCTGGGGAAGGAGTGCTGATATGGCCAAATGACAAATTTTTTAATTACTGAAGTATAGTTGTTTGTACATGTAAGCTAAGTAAGGACAGGTATGCTGTCTCATCTAAGCCTTGCATCTCCCTAGTACCTAGCATATCACTCTTAACTGATTGATTTTGAATGAATGGATGAGAAAGAGTCATTTGGCCACAGCAAATGGCTAATCCCTGTTTCCAGGTGAGTCCACAAGAATGTAATGCACCTAAAACAAAGGGAAAACCTTTTCCTATTGAAGAAGAATAAGGGGATTTTCATAAATTCATTGGATTCCTTACAAGTAATACTGCATATCATTACTCCTCTCAGGAAATAACTAACTCCTATGAGTCCTCTATCTCATTAGTGCCTATCCTAAGGCTATTTATGAATGTCATTTTGAACAGAGCCCTGAGGAAGTTATGACTTGTTTAATTTGAAAACTTGCAACTAGAATGGCTTAAATGATGACAAAATAACATATTTATTTAGAACGTACTATGTGCCAGAAATTGTTGTAAAGATGTATCTGTATCTATAGCTATTGCTATTTATGCAGATGTATACCTATCTATCTACCTATCTATCCATATACACCTACATATACATACATAAATATGAATGACATGATCCTTGTCCTCTAAATGTTTCAAATTATTATTAAGAGATTCTCCCAAAATTGAACTACCTGCTTAAGGCAAGTCCAGTAAATTTCCAGGATACCAGGTAGAATTTCCAGGCCTAGCAGACCACTGTTATAGGCTACTCTGAGTTCCACCTATCACCTGTACCAACTTAAGAAACCTTACAAGATGTTGTAACATCTTTTACATACTGATATCTTGTAGTAGTATGTTACCAGAAAAAATCTCAAATTAAATAGAAAAAGAAAAAAAAGACATGTTAAATCCCAGACTAGCCTGGCTTGGAAGATCAGAATCAAAGTACATTGGGGTAAGACTTCACAGAGTCTTCAAATCATGAAGAGTTGAAGGGACAAGATGTGTCACTGGGAAATATTTCTGTATTGGCATGGGCAAAGGGATATCCAATATCACTTTTTACCACTAAAACTCTTACCTAAATTCATAGCATAAACTTGGCCCCACACAACCCTGGTTGAAAACTAACAAAAAAATAACCTACACCTATGCTTTTTAAATATCCCAAAGACCAAGGAAAAACCACAAAGTACCAACCTCAACTTTCAGAACAACTATCCCTTCTTCCACTTGTTTGTTTATAGGGCACAGTACTGAGGAACTAACTCAGACCCTGTAAACCAGATTTCCTAGGATGGCTCAGTCTATGATTAACTATGTATTGATTACCCACACACGGGACCAGACCTGCACCTGTACCAGCATTACAGCTTTAATGGCCACGTATTGGAAAGAAGAGACTCAAATATTTTGCTGCCCCCCAAAAAGTGCTATTTGTGAATGAGTGTGAATCAACGACCTTATTGTCCTTTGGATGCTTTTGTTTTTTCAAGTAACATTAGGTAACCTCTCCAAGCATTTCCTTTGTGGCCTGAATCTTTACCTTCTCTAAAAGGCATGCAGAAGCTTTCCACAGAGAAATAAGGCTATTAGACTGAGAGAAATGACTTATTTCATTTTAACATTCATGACAACAAAAATAATTTTTAAAATGATTTCACAGCTCAATACATATATATGTATATTTGTATACATATATATTTGTGTATATATATATATATATATATGTAACATGTAGAGATAGAGAGAGTGAGAGGAGGGAGAGCTATATAGTGTGTATATAATATGTACACTTGGAATGTATTTTATCATCTGTCAGTTTTGCCCTATGATATGTCCTCTTAAATTGGATCTGTAAGCCCTTCATAAAGTTTAATAAATCTTCAGCATTTCACCCTAAGGAAATTATATTAAAAACCTTCAAATGTGAAGTTGGGCCCGCAGACACATAGCGCTGGGAATTATATCACCATAATCAGCTTGTAATGAAAGCCTCTGTCGCTGTTCTTTCCCAATCATAATCTGCCTGTCTTTATGAAAAAAAAAAGGAGGTTGGGGGTGGGGGTGGTTTGTCTGGGTTCATCTACAAGCTTTAATTGGAAGATGTCTTCATTTCATTCCGGCCTACTGGGATAATAACTCAGCCCTGTGTTTAAACACAGGCCCTTGCCGCTGATATTTTTTCATTTAGTAAAGCATGTCTCTTTAAATGATTTAGCAAATCATCATGAATGCCAAGTCTCTGTGATTGGCAGCTCATTGCTGGTGCACCATTTGCATGACATTTGTTCTTCGGCTAAGAAAGCTGCAGCAGGTAAACAAGCAGGCCCTGTACTGACTCCCTTTGAGTCCCTTTCTGTTTATATTCTCATAATCAAATGACATTTATAGAGAGGCAAATGCAGCTGCACATATATGGGAGGAAATGCAATCAGCCTAAACATGATGACTTCATTCAGGTGATATTTTGATTAGGGAAAGGACATTTTTATGACATAGGGTTTCTTGCCGAGAAATCAGGCAAATTCCCTTTTGTATAACTAACAATCTATATCTTTAATGTAAAGGCTGGATCCAAATAATTGACTTTGCGGGGGAGTGTGCCATGAAGGTTTCATTAAAAGGTGGGGAAGCAAGAGATAGTAGAAGAATCTTCTTTGTCCCACATGGAATTTTTATTAGAGGGAAGGTTGTCCTTTCCTGTAGGGAATTTCTGGTATGGAAACTCCTTCTACTGATCTGGCAACTCTATTGTAATTTCTATAGTTCTACAGATTTTCCTGGGGACGCTCAGGGGTTGAGACTTGTCACACAGACAGCATGTGCCAGAGTTGGTTCTTTTTGGCTTCAAAGCTGACCCTCTCTCTCTTACTCCATGTTATTTCTCCTCATTTGAACTGAGTTTGATTTTTTTTTCCTCCCCACCCTCAGCAAGGAGAGAAGAAAAAAAAAAGCCAGATGATATAAAGTTATTTTATTGCATCAATGCAGCTTTTCCTAAAGGAGATTTCAGAGAGAAGAAGGTTATTCTAAAAGTTAAACATTTTAAACACTTCTCTGTTATCATTGCTATCCAGGGACACAAATGATAAAAAAAAATAGAGCTTGGGTGGATTGTTTTCCCCCCTTTCATAAAAATGTAACCTAGAACATCTATAGCATTAGTGTAAGGGGGGGGGGGGGTTGTGGGCGAATAAAAAAACAACAACCCTCCCCATCAATGGCCTTGTCTCAAATGAAGCCTTTCTAGCATTTATAGTAGCTCAATTTTCCCTTCCTTTTTGAAAACTTCTTTTTTCTTTTTTCCTTCCAGAGTTGGCAGAAAGAAGCCAGTGTTACAGGACAAGTTAGGCTTTCAGAAATTTCCTTAGCTCATAAGAGAGTTGGTAGTTAAGGAGCATTTTCTGTGCTATGCATCCATATGATAATGAGAGCCTTTTACAATAAACTGCTGAATCCCACACTCAAGAAAAGATCTGTGAGCCAGAAATTATCCAGGGCTTTATGTGATGGCGCAATCACTGCAGGAAAACTACCCATCATTTGTGGCCAGGAGAGGAGATAGGAGTGGATTCTAGTTCTATAGGCTGGAGAGCTAGGACATCGAAGCTGGTTTTGAATTTAGCTATTTCTGTGATGTGTGTGTATATGTGTGTTTGTGCACATATGCACGCCCATCTATGTGCCTGCACATGTGTACTTCTTTTCTGACTCAGACCTGTGCTTCATTTATAAAAGTAAGGGTGGTGTGGTAGATTTACTGTGGGGCTTGGAAGCAGGAAAGTCTGGGTTCAAATCTGGCTTTTGAACATAAGTGGTTCATTACATCTCTCAGCCAGTTTTTTTCATCTGTAAAATATGGGTAATAACTGCTATATTACTGAAGGGCAGGGTAAAGTAGTGGCTACAGAGATGGCCTCAGAGTTAGGAAGACCTGGGTTTGAGTTTCATCTCCACAGTCAAAAACAAAGTTCTCTGCTTGGTATTCAAAGCCCCTCACAACTTATCCCCACCCTCCCCCCCCACACCTTTCCAGTCTTCTTACATCTCTTGCCCCTCCATGAACTCTTCATTCAATATAATTCCTTGCCCAAGAGATGCCATCTCTCCTCTTAGGACATTTTATCTCTCTGGCCATGTCCCACATCTAAGATGCTCTTCCTTCTCATCTCTTCTTCCTAGTTTCCCTGGTTTTCTTCCATCTCCAATTAAAATCCCAACTTCTACCAGAAGCCTTTCTTAATCCCTCTTAATTATAGCACTTTCCTTCTGTTGATTATTCCCCATTTATCTTATATATAGCTTGCTTGTACGTAGTTGTTTGTTAGATGTCTCCCTCATTAAATTCTGATCTCCTTAAGGACAGGGACTACCTTTTGCCTTTCTTTGTATCCCCAGAGCTTAGTACAATGCCTGGCATGTAGTAGGTGCTTAATAAATGCTTACTGACTGACTAACTGATTCTATGATTGGGGGCAAGTCATTTAACCATTCGATCAATCAATGATTGACCCAGATGATACCATACGGCTGTAAGTTTAGGAAAGGGTATTATCCTGCAGTAGTACATTGGAATTACCTCACAGAAAGTTCCCTGCACCAAATAAATCAAAGGTTCATACCAAAACATGATTTAAAAAATTGCTTTATTACTTATCTCATACCTCACAGACTTGTGAGAATCAAATGAGATGACATTTAAGTATAACTTAAAGTGTTTTGTAAGTGCTAGCTATTTTTTGAATTAAATAACAGAATAATTCACTCATGCAGATCCTAGAGTGTTACCAGTTCACCATAATTGACATCAAAGCTTGCCATAGTATAGTTCCAACAGATTGAGTTTAGGCATAGGATAAATGCTACCGTCATTTAAGATACCCAAACAGCTGTTCTATAGAATATGTAGCCCAAATGGGCAAAAGAAATACACAAAGAAAAACACATCCTTGAATGGGGAAGCAGATGTTAGCTTCACACATGCAGATGCTGCTAATGAACAGCAGTCCAACCTGGAGTGGCTCAGTTTGAGGAATGAGTAAATAGCTATAGGCACAAAGGACAGGCTTCAGTGTAATATCAATAGCACTCTTCCTTCATAATCAAACATATATCAGTAGCATCTTTTAACACAAAGATTCAGTGACATATATTATGCCTAGTGCAGTGCTTTACCCATAAAGAACACCTAAGTGTTGACTAAATGAATGAAAATGTAGAATCCTTAGACACAGAGGATGCTTAACGTGTAAGTACACACAATTCTACTCAAATTAGTTCTTAACCTGTTGGACAGAGCAATCTAAGGGCTAAACTTTTGTTTCTTGGTTCTGCCTAATCCGTTTAGAATTAGGATGGTTTATTTCTTCAGTCATGAGCCAAGTTATTGTTCGTCCTTCCTTTTCGAAGAGGACCAATGACATCATGGGGTGATGTTTTGACTCACAGGTGAATTGGATTTAAATGAGGCAGAGTTGCACAAAGTTGTCAGCTTCACTCTCTCTTGCAGAGTCATCAAACTCCAGTGGCAAAACAAAAATCAGGCAGACTGGTGATGGCCCAGGATGCCATGGAGGAGCTCGGTGTCTCGGATGTCTGACCAAGCTCTAAGTGCTCCCCAGTGCCTGCTTCAAGGCTGTTGGAACAAATTGTTCTCATCCACGCATTCTATCATTGAAGACTCAAGTTTTCAATTGCTTTGGGTAGACACCCCTCTAACCCACCAACAGGTTTGAGGCCCATCAGTTACCCTTAACCTAGTTTAGCCCATCTGCTGAGACAGTTCTAGCGGGTGTGGCCACTGTACGTGCTACAGCTTCCTGGACCACAGGCTGAGAATTTAGTGACAGGTGGATACCAAAGGTGGATGAGTAGCCCTGAAAAAGGCTCAGCAAGCCCTCATACCAGAGGTTCTAGTACCCTTAACACTGATGAACCAAATAACCATCACCAGACTGGAAATGTTCTCCCTCTTTCTCAGTGTGCTTTTAGTTTATCTGTGTATGTAATGCCTCAAAGTCCACCCCCCCACACCTAAAAATAGGCTCCTTGTGGGATAGAGACTGTTTCTGTTCAGTCTTTGCATCACAATTGCCTAATATAGTACCACCTCCTCCATCACCACCAGTTTTTCTGATAGTGACCTGTGATTTTATTTATGTGGAGACTCTCTTTGTTGATACAGATTGGCAATTCCTCTGTAACTCAGATTTGAAATTGCCTGAGCCATTGAAAGGGTAAGTGACTTACTTATGGATGACTGTGTCCCATTCAGTACATGTAAGAGGCAAGACTTTGAACTAAGTTTTCTTGACTCTAAGACCAGCCTAATAGGTCCCTGCCCAAGCACCACTTAATGGTTATTTTGGGGGCCCTCCTGTCTCAGAGTGAATATAAATAGTAATGGTTTCTCTTTTGGCCAGAAATCCTGAGGGTCTTCTCCTCCCAGTTTATTATTTTTTTTATTAAATTGGCCATCCCTTGGCTCATTTAAACAGACCTGTTCACTGAATTGGTGCTGCCTCACTCAAAGTGAGACCTTGGAAAGACCTTAGCTTAAAAAGGCCAAGGTCTCCCACTACATCCTTGGCCATCTCCAGTCATCCTGATCTATACCTGGTCACTGGACCCAGATGGCTCTGGAGGAAAAAGTGAGGCTGGGGACTTTGCATAGCCCTCCCTCACTCAAATCCAATTCATTTGCAAGTCATGTCATCATCTTCCTGATGTCATGGTCCTCTTCAAGAATGAAGGACAAACCACAACCTCTCACAAATAGTAGGTATAATTGATTTTTAATTGTTACGTGGATTTCTATTCTTTAAAACAAAAAATTGGGATTTTTGTTAGCACCTACCCCCAAATTTCTCCATACGTATTTAATAAAATCTTCCCTGATAGATCATAAGTTCCTTGAGGGTAGGGACTATTTGATTTTTGGTTTTGTATCCTCACCACCTAGGTAGGTGCTTAATAAACACTTGTTGATTGATTCCTAAATAGCAAAAGAGTCATAGGATGATAGAGTTAGTGCTAAAATGAACCTTTGGGGTCATCTAGTCCAACCCATTCATTTTATAGATGAGGAAACTAAGGCCTTTAGAGACTAAGTGACTTTCCAAGATTTACATAGCTGTCTGAAGTAGGATTCAAGCCTAGGTCTTCTTGACTGCAAGTCCAGCACTCTCTCTATCTATTACACCTATGGTGTCAAGCTCAAATGAAAACAGGGGCCATTAAACTGTACTTGAGGATCCCTGCAGGCCACACATTGACTTAGTTTTAAATTTTTATATTATCTGTATTTTATTGTATTTTTATTTATTTTGTAAATATTTCCCAATTGCACTTTAATCCCAATTACACTCAAGAGACTTATGAGTCATATGTGGACCCTTGAGACATACTTAATACCTCTGCGCTACCCCATACAGCCTCTAGAGAAAATGCTATTGACTTTTTCTGTGTTATACATCCCTTTGTCAGACTGGTGAAGCCAACAGACTTCTCAGAATAATGTCTTTAAAAGCACAACTTTTTAAAATATATGTGTGCATATGCGGGTGTATAACATTGCAAAGCAAATCAATTATATTGAAAAACATTTATCAAAGTATTTTTTAAAACAGGTTCATGGGACCCAGGTTAAGAAGCCCTGCTGGAGCAGCAGCACTTTATGAAAGAGAGAAAGTTGGATTTGGAGTCAAGAAGACCTGTGTTCAAATCCTATCTTTACTATTTTGTAGCTGTGTGACTATAAGCAAGTTACTGAACCTCTCTGAAATTCAGTTTCCTCATTTGTAAAATGGAAGAGAATAATATTTGTGGTACCGATCTAAAAGGATTATTGTGAAGTTTAAACAAAACAATGTGTATAAGGTGCTTTGTGAATATGATAACACTTCCCCAAAGTCAGTTGTTTTTATTTTAAATTAGCTGTACAGGTTGTGAAACATTTGAATATATTAGGTTAGAGAAGTAATACAATGTCTTTGAGGGATTTTTAGGCAATTTGGTAAGCAACAAAATCTTTCTGGGATCTTTTGATTCTGCTCAAACCAAGGGGATACACTTGATGACCTACCCAGGTCCTGAGGAGTCCTGTGATTCTAGGATTTTTTTGTTTTGGCAGTAATGTCAGAGGGATTGCGGTGAGTGGGGAATTAGGGGATTCTTAGCATTTAAAACTGTAGGACAGCTGAATAGATTCCTGTGGCCCTCCATATAATTAGTATTTCTATTTCCCTACCACCACCATTCCATCAGGGAATCACCTAATCAGCAGGAGTTAGATGACCACAGTTTTTTCTAAAACACAGCCAAATTCGGCTTACCACCAAGTCTCCAGGGAATAAAGCCAGTTTCATTACTTCAACATTGCCAAACCCTCAACAGGAGCAGAGAAAGAAAGAGACAGACAGACAGACAGACAGACACAGAGAAAAACAGAGACAGAGAGTGAGAGACAGACAGAGACAGAAACAGACAGAGAGACAGGGAGAGACAGGGGTAGAAAGAAAGAAGAGATGGGGCAGAGAAACAGAGAGACAGTAATACCAAGACTGAGAGAGAATGGGGGGAGGGGTAGAGGGACAGGAGATAGGCAGAGACAGAAAGAGAGAGACAGAGACAGAGAGAAAGAGAGACAGGGAGGGAAATTTATTAAGTGTTTGTGCCAGGCACTGGGCTAAGCACTGGGGACAGAAATACATGCAAAAAAAAAGTCTCTACCCTCAAGTAGCTTACATTCTACCATGGGAAGACAACACTTAAAGACAGCTAACATTGGCTGAGGGAGGGTACCTTGTGGGCGGTGGAGGGGCTACTGGGGAAAAGGTGGAAAATTCCAGAGAAAGGGGCTAATCACGTGGGCTTCCCCTCATTGATAACCTGGCCATGACAAAGGTTGCTCCCTCTCGAGGTCACTAATGTCCAGGCCTCAGAGCAGCTAGCTTCAGCTCCCTCTGAAGAGATAATTTTCTGTTCACTCTCAGAACAGTTCATTTTCAGTCAGGACATGCCATTCTCTCACAGCACTGCTCCAAACAGGGGAAAATTGGCATTCAGGAAAAGCCTATAACTTATCCCAGTGGAGGTGAAAACATTTTCAGATTCCTGAGGCCCTGTAGCTGGGCAATAAATATTAGTTTAACATCCCCACATTGAGGAGAAATCGGTATGAACACTGAAGGCTCTTTAATAGAACTGACTTCATTTTCTCCCACATCAGAAAGTGTTGGGCACCGACCCTGGAGATGAGGTTTTGGCTTTCTCAAGTGATTTTCTTAGGCTCTGTTCCAAGCATTTTGGAGAGGATAATCCTCCTTTCCCCCATACCCAAGATATTCATTTTTATTTAACATTTTGGAGAGTTTGGTCAGCATTCAGCCTGCATTGAATTATAGGGCTCGTTTTGCACAAGCTCTTTTGCGGGCAGGGAATCATATGAAGCAAGAGGGACTCCAATCTTGGTATTTTCCCAAACCTCAATATGCAAATGATTGAGGTAAGTTATCCCCAAAATGCGGAGACCTTGCCACCTGGTTTTTATTTTTGATATAAAGCATCAAGGGGTCTGAGTACCTTCGTACTAAGCTGAATTATACCACTTGTAATCTTTACACTATCTAGTCCCTTAAGCAACTATATTCTTCCCACATTCTTTAAAAGAGGCAAAAAATATAAGAAAAAGAAGTACTAGCCATTGGAGGCAATATGCAATTTGATTGTAATTCCAAATTCCTCTCAAATTCAGACATGGGGGGGTTGGCAAAGATTTAAAAGGGCCACTGACCCTTATGAGTTTACAGACCCAATTTCCAATGAGCTGCTAGAAACAGAACCATAATATTGGTTGGTACATTCACTTGAAATAATAGAAAACCACCTTTTTACAGAATCACTGTGTATAGAGATGGGCAAGGTACAGAATATATGCAATGGTCTGTCTGTGTGGTCATACATGAATGCAGAACTGTCTGTAGAATAAACAGCTCATCCTGACTATACTGACTAATTTCTAAATATATCAGATTGTATTCTAATAGTATATATGTATTTTTTAAAGTACAAGTCATAAATTTGCACATTTTCAGTTTCTATTCTCATAGTTGGAAGACTTTGTTACAAAAAATCTTCTAATTCTGTCCTCAAAACAAGTTAGTATTCAAAAAAAGAAAAAAAAAGATTAGGTGAGTTAGTATGTTGAAAAGGGTCCTAATACACAAAACTCTAGTAGCTCACTTATTATTCTTATGATTGAATTTTAGGGCTCTGTTTATAAAGGAAAACAAAAGTTCATTTTACCTACTCATGAAAAGCCAAATTACTGATTCCACCAGTTGTCTGAGGTAAATCTGAAGAGTTCTCCTTCTGGTTATTTAATGATGATTGAGGTGTGAATTTTTGACAAATTCTTAGGTTCCCCAAGGAAAAACATGAGACAGAAAGAGAGAGTGGGAGAGAGAGAGTGAGAGAGAGAGAGAGAGAGAGAGAGAGAGAGAGAGATGGATATATATATATATATATATAAATATTTACATATGTATATATGTGTGTTTGTGTGTATGTGTATACGTATGTGTGAATGTGCATGTATAAATATATATGTATACGTGTGTATACATATACATATACATACACACATATATAAAAATCTCCCAGGAATAATGTGAGGAGTGATAGAACACTTAGAAGATAGAACCCTAGAACACTTGGTCATTTGTTATTCATTTATAAGCTTATTTATCCAATAATCATGGATTAAATGTTTGCTTTGTACCTACTATTGGGTGCTGAGCATGCAAAAACAAAGATGAAATAGTCCATGCCCTCAAGAAGTTTATATGTAATAATCTGCTGAAAATTCTTTATCTAATGAAAAGAAATGTCACCTAAGTTTCCTTTGAAATAGAGTAGGTAAAACCTGTAATGGAAAAGTGATGAATACAGCATATGTAGTTTGTTTGTTTTGTTTTTTTAACATTCAATTTGTAAGTATTCAAATACTTGTTTGCTGAAGTGGGACTCCCCACAATCAACAAGTCATGGATTAAGAAATTTTCAAATATGAAAAAAGAAAGATCATCATTGAGGACATAGCCTTAAAATCTACATTAAAAATGGAACTCAGCACTTAACCCCAATTTCCTAAAAAAAAAAAAAATGGGGCAGCTAGGTGGCACAGTAGATAGAGCACCAGCCCTGAAGTCAGGAGGACCTGAGTTTAAATCTGGCCTCAGACCAAACACTTGACACTTACTAGCTGTGTGACTCTGGGCAAGTCACTTAACCCCAATTACCTTAAAAAAAATAAAATAAAAATAAAAATGGGACTCAGAATTGTTTGGAATTTCCATTATCCAAAAGAACCCCATTTTGTTAGCATGTCTACAAAATCAGCAAGCCAGTCAGCATTTGCAAATGGCCCTATATGGAAAGAGAAGCAACAAAGCCAAAACCAATATCTTCTTTCTTCTGTTTTCCATGAAAAAGGAAAATGGTCCTGTCCTCTGAATCGGGAGGAAAAGGACACAAAACTGGCAATTACAGAAGGAAAAGTTGCCTGCTTGGCATCTTCTTTGTTGCTGTTCCTCATGCTTTTCTTTGCAGTAAGGAGAAAATTCTAAGCCAAGAATTTCATCTTTAATTTTCTTTCAGCAGGCCTGGCATGATTTTCTGACTCTTGGGCCTTGTATTGGGTCAGGTTAAATGTTTGGATCTTGGTGGCCATTCTTGACAGCACCTATTTTGTCCACCAAAAGGAATCTAAATAATTGTGAAGAACACTACTTGTATATTGTTTAAGCCAGGCAAGTGGTTTGAATCCACATCCTTGTATCTATTTTGGGGGAAGAAAGATGGTGATGGGTAGAAACAGTAAGGGGGGTAGGGAACAGAATTCTGAGCTAACTTGGAGTTTCTATTTCTTTATGTGTAAAATGAGGAGAATAGATGAGAGCAGACTCTAAGGTTCCTTTCAAGTTTTTCATTCTTATACTGGGCCATCTCCAGTCATCCTGATAGATATCTGGACACTGGACCTAGATGAGGCTAGTGACTTTGCACAGCCCTCCTTAACTCAAATCAAATTCAATTGCATGTCATGTAATCATCTCCTTGATGTCATGAGATGTCTTTGAGAATGAAGGACAAACTGCATTCTTATAAAGAAGTCTAGATCCTTCAGCATTGAAATAATTTGACAACAAAGAGGTTTGTCCTCTAAGAAAGGAGTTCTGGCTTTGTCATAATCACATATATTCATTAGATGGTGATGCTTCTTCCTCTACTTCTCCTAGTCTCCTGGCCTAATGCCAGACCTGCCAGTAACCTTTGAAAGTACATTTTCTTAGAATTGGTCAACAGTCTCTTGTCTCACTGAAATTTGGCAAAAATATAATCCTTGAAATCAGCAATGCCCCTGCACCTAGTCCTACTCAAACCTGGCTTATGTAAGTCTTCTTGGTATAAGGTCTTGGAACAATCTCTCAAAAACCAAATAAAAGGGGAAAAAACACCTTCTTACTAATATCTATTTGGTTGAGAAAATGAGCTTCTGGCAGATATAATGAGCATCTAATTCAATTCAATGAGAATTTATTAGATGTAGAACTAAAGCTATTGCTCTCAAGAAGCTTACATTCTGTTGAGGGAATAGAGCAGATATAAAGATAAGTAAATGGAAGATAATTTGAGGAAGGACAGGTTACTAACAACAAAAGAAATCAGATAAAGTTTTCCATAGGACACAGCTCCAAAGCTGAACTTGGAAAAGAAATAAGTCAGAGGAGAAAGAGGAGACCATTCCAGGAATGTGGGGCAATTTGTTCAACAGCACAAAGACTAGAGATAAAATGCTAATTCAATGACCAAAAAAAGGCTCTCATAAAGTTAAACTCAGCAATACTAATAATCCAAAGGATGATTGGCCAATCTCAGGCAAGATTGCACAGCCTTCAAATTCAGAGTCAGAATTTGAGATTTGGAAAGGTGTTCCAGTCCAAGGTGTACACACACACACACACACATACACATGCACTCACATGCACACACTCATGTATGTGTGTGTGTGTTCAAATCGCGTTTCTGCCACTTACTAGCCATGTGACATTGGGCACCTAAATTCTCTTGGACTTGATTTCCTCATTTGTAAAATGAGGGAGATGAACTAGATGACCCCTCAAATCACTTCTAGTTCTAAATGTATGATCCTATGATTTGATGAGAGGAGAAATCATATAATGTGACAGAGTCACCTTAGCCTAGTATAAATGACAAGCCTTTTTAGTTCATCTCACATTGTCCGAAATATTTTCCTGAGCACATACTAGCATAGGTCTTCATCCTCTGATCACTATCATCTCACGTTTCAGAGTCAGACTTACTAAAACTGCACTACAAGTACTCTAAGTCAAGGGAATGATTTCTGGATTAAATGGTTGGGCTTGAGGGACTTGTAGAGGTTTATTTTCAGTCAAAAGATTCACTTCCCTTTGATTCATTCCATTCTACTGTATCATTTTTACTTCTAGCTTTCAGAACCATCTAAATATATCACCTTCCTATGAGAGAAGATTTCTCCTTTTAGTTAGGATTGGTTTACTTTCCAAGTCATATTAACTGAGTTCCATTTCTAAAGGTGTTTTCCTTCTCAAGAGACTAATCACTGAAAAACTATTCTCATTTTTAATCTCCTATTTTGGAACCAACTTGTTTATTTCAGGTGTTATATCAAAACATATTTTGATGCTCTCTTTTATCAGGGTTGCTGGACAGTCCCCATTGCTGGACGTGAGACTCATCTTTACTATAGATTCTAAAGAAGTCTGACCTATGTTATCCTGTGGTTCTGAGGCAGGCATTTTCTTTCTTTTCTTTCCTCCTTTCTTTTTTTCAGTCAGGAATGATCAAAGACCAAGTCTTTCTATCAGTCTTGCTTTCATCATTGCCCAGGGGATCTGCTGTGTGTGCATGTGTGGGTAAATATATACACACAAATACATATGTGAGTTTCTTATATGATGTGAACTCTTCATACTCATACATTTTAAACATCACAAGTGAGTGCCTATTAGATTAATTACTATAGAAAATAAGATTGGCTTTCTTTTGGAGTACTGACTCATAAGTATTCACATCAGTACCACTGGGACATGATAAAAGACAGATGGAAAAAATAATGTGCAGTACAAAGGACTAGAGATAAAAGAAACAAAATACTTTTTTTTTTTAAAAAAAAAAGACTTTTATTTTCAATGGATCCCTGAACCAATTTATTCAGTGAAGAGGTAGAAAAGACCTGGTAAATGTTTGGGAATTACAAGTAAGTGAGCAATGGCAAACATACACTTTCCTGATGTGAGTTTGCTTTTCTAATTTTACTGGCTACTTCTACTATGTGGTCACCATAGTTTTCTCTCTGTGGATGAATAACAGGAACTCTCTGGAAAATGTCATAGAAAAGTTCCAATAGTCCACTTCATGTTTTATTATTGAATAATTAAGAGAGGCTTGAGGAGTAGTAGCACATTATATAAAGGGACATGTATTTGTATCAAGGAAGAATATGGCGGGTCAGTTAAGGTTTGTGAATAACACTCATATACAAGAAACAAGAAACAAAAAAATTCCACAAATGTATAGGGTTCAAAAATTTTAATTTGGCATTGAGAAATATAACAAGAAAAGTCAATCTCTGTGAACATGGCTACTCTAATACTTAACCCTCTTCCTAGACAACCTTCTTTCCAGAGTTCAATTTAAAACTAGTCTATGTGGCACTTTTTGTCATAGCAAAGAGTTGGCAACAAAGTGGGTCCCATCAGGTGGAGAATGACTTAACCAAATGCGGTATGTGAATATAATGGAATAATATTTCACTGTAAGAAATGACAAATATCAAAAATTTAGAAAAATTTGGAATGCAGATGCAGACTTATATGAGCAGAACCAACAGAAAAATTTAAATAGCAGCTACATAAATGCAATAGAAAACAGCTTTGAAAAACTTTGGATCAAAGCAGTGAACAATCATAACTTTAAAACAACTGTACTGAAGCATGCTTCCCACCTTGTGGCAGAGAGATGATGGACTAGAGGAGCAAAACAAGACATATTTCTAGACAGAGCTAATGAATCGATTTGTTTTACTTGACTATACATATCTGTTCATGAGAGAGGTCTGTTGGGGGGAAGAGAAGGATAGTGGGTAGTATTAAAAAATTAAAAAAATTAGAACTTCAATAAAATATTAAAATATAGAGAAGAAAATGAAGGCAAATTCAAAAGGAAATACGAACAGAACAATTTTTAATAATTGTTAATTTTAATATATACTTAAAGTATAAGTAACAGAAGTTCATAGTTTTGTATGTGAATCTCACCCTAAAAATTAATCTATGGCCATTCTTTTTATGAGCAACAGTCTTTCTGGGTCATAAGTGGCCAGGCAAATTAAAATTTTAGAGATGTAGTTTCTTTAACATTATGTTAAGCCAATAGCTTCCTATTTCTCAAGGCAGCCAGCACCCAGCAAAGTTGTAGCGGTGGAACAAACTTCTGGATATTGTATTATGCCAACAATGTTGAACTGGGCTGGTTCTACCTCTAATAGATGGTGTATTTGTAAACCATCAGCCCCTCTAACCTCACTATTTTTTAAAGTATTTTTTTTCTTTATCCCACCTTTGGGATAACAGCTTTAAATAAATTGGTTCCTTCTCAGTGTTACTCCACAATGATCTCTTAACTACCAAGATTTCATTTTAGCTTCTGGTGCAAAAGTAGTCTTCTTTATTCTGCATATTCATTCACATGTTTTTCCTTTTCTTCTTGAAACCAGCTTACCTGTGTAAGGCAACTCTTAGATAAAAACAAATATGCCTAGCTTAATGGAGTCTCCTCTCTTTGACTGGTCACACTCAGATTAAGGTCCTCTGAGTACCTTCCTGGAAGCTTAGCTGTGGGATATCATCATACTCTGAGAAGGAGGCATTAAACCATAGTGATCTCTCTTCTGCCAGGAATGGTGTAGTTTTGGGGGGAGGGGGAATCATGGGCCTGTTTCCCTGATGGGAAAAAAAACTACTGAGGATGGTGAGAAGGCTATTCTGGTAAATTTGCTGCATGAATTTGCTTCCAGTAGATTAGCTGACAGTCCTTCTTTTGGCCAAATGACAGACATTGTCAAGTTCAGATCATTTGGACTCTTTGCAGAGCTGCAATGACAAGTAAAAAGGTAGCAGAGGCAATCTGAAACTGTAACATCGGTACTCTTTGCAGGACCTGAAGAAATAATTACAGAATTGCAGAACATCAAAGTGTTAAGGGACCTTAGAGGACCAACTCATAACCAAAAAAAAAAAAAAAAAAGAATCCTCAATGAAATAGTGGACAAGTAATCGTATAGTCTTTGAAAACCTCAAACTAGAGTGAACCTCTCTCTCCAGAAGCAACCCATTCCAATTTAGCACACTTCTACTTTTTAGAGAAAGTGACAGCAAGGTTGAATAACTAGGAAACCAGTCTCAGAGTCAGGAAGAATGGGGGTCAAGCCCTGCTTCTGAAACACACTATCCATGGAATTTTAGACAAGCCTTTCAGGGCCCCAAGCAACTTTTTATAAGACTTTCAATTGCAGAGCAGTTGTTGATTTGCATTAGTACAGTAACTTTCCTTGCAGGAACTTCCCAATCCTGAGGACACTAGGGAGAGAGAGACAGAGAAAGAAAGAAGGAAAGGAAGAAAGGAAGGAAGGAAGAGGAGAGAGAAGAGACATAGAGAGACAATGGAACAGAAAAGAGAGAAGAGGGGAAGGGAGACAGAGACAGAAAGATGAGAGAAAGTGAGGAAGAAGAAAAAGGAGAAAGAAAGAAAAGGAGGAGGAGGAGAAAGAGGAGAAGAAATTATCTTGTAAAGAAGTGTTACAGATTTTATGTCCCTATTTTACAAATGATGAAATTGAAGCTTAGAGAGGTTGAGGGATTTGCCTATGATCTCAAACTAACTAATAAGTGTTAAAGGCAGGATTTGAACCTAGCAAGTATCTCCTTCCTCCAAACCAGGCTGAAAATGTAGGTATAGCTGAATGTTGGTCTAATATGAGCCCTGGCCAAGGCCAGTCTTATAGTTACAAGGACTATTAATCATAAGCATTATGTTTTGTCTCTGAATTTGCTAGATTTATGCATTAACCATCAGTGCAGCACTTCTCTTCACTTCTTAGTCTTTCTCTCGCATTCCTTTTTGCCAGCCTTCCTTTCCAAGATCACATCAAGAGGATCACCAGGTGTCTAGCAAGGGCAATAAGGGAGATTACATAATTGTGGACTGTTTCTCAAAGCAATAATTTTTGGCTCTCCAAAGATCAACCTTTATTTGATTCATTTCTCTAGGATAAACTGGAATTCTTATTCATTTACTTTTAGTCTTCTTAAATAGTTTGCTATTCTTTATGTCTCTAAAGTCCTGCAGCAATATCTATCTATCTCATCACAGTACAAAAATGATTGAAGGTTCTGGAAGGCTATGCCAGACAACTGAGTGTTCTACCATGTTCTACCAAGCTGGAAAACCTTTGAATAAGAAAACAAAGTCTCTTTGTTCAAGTATCAACTTACTTAATTTTAAAGAGGTCTATTTCCAAAAAGTTGGCCAATACACGATTTTTTTGAGGTGTGCTCTTCAAATATGGTTCAAGACTACTTATTAAGCATGGAGGTAAGGTATTCAGTTTAGCCTATGGAATCATGTCTCTTTTGATATAATGATTTATTTTTTTAAATGTAGAAATACCTAAAATTGTACTTGTTTTCAATATCTTCTCTTAACTTAATGTGCATCAAGCTTTATGCCTAAAACATTATTGATGCCATTTGTGAAATGTTTATAAAGACATCTTTTAAAAAAGTGAACAGTTGTTATCAGTTTCAACAGCAAACAATTATTTCCTACAAGTCATTGTAACGAAAACTCTAGATCCCTGCCTAAAGGAGTTGTAGTACAGTGCAAGATGAGCAAAGATAATAAAAGTTATTATTACTAAGATTTCATGCTTTCTAAAGACTATTTGGGCTAATGTCCAAAAATAAAGAACAGCTATCAGCAAATTCATAAATTAGTGTTTGTTTGAAGTTCTTTTCTAAAAGATAATTATATAATTAGCCTATCTAAGACCCTGAACATTTCAGAAAGCTGCACTACATTTAAAAAAATTGACTAACAGAAGCAGAGTAGTTGGATAGAAAATGTTGAGTTCATATATGTGAAATAGAAACTCAATTTCTGTTTCTGATAGGTAGACTGCTCTAGGGAATTGGCAGTTGAAGTGTAAACATGATAGGTAAATTAATTTATTAATTATTGTTCCCAATTTGCAAGTAGGTCTTTAAAATAATTTGCATACAAATTACATAGTACATGTGTACTATGCAAAACACTAATGGGCATTCTGGCAATGAGGGAAAGTTAGATACCCTAGGATGATGAGAAATCATCTCTATCTGAGGTAGTCACAGTGAGTTGCTCCTCATTGGTTACCTCAAGGTTCTAAAATTTTAAATCATAAGATGTCCAGCAGACAAAGAGATGACTTTTTCTAAGCACAGGAGAAAGGACTAGCAACCATTCGAAAGCTGATGGTGATCAGATAGGCAACATGATTGGTGTAGAAGATAGGAAGCAGATGTACAGATAATTGTGATTATCTATTATGAGGTCAAATGATGTATTTCTTTTCAAACATAGCAGTTTGGTACTGTTTGAAAGGCTAATAGGAGCCACTAAAAGGCTTTGGGGATGAATTTTGTCCTTCAATAGGCTCATGTTTACAATTTTATCCCCATGCAGAAATAGGCCAATTCTTCCAACATATTACTTGTATAGTTTTGGTAGCTACTAGCAGGTGACACCTTAAATTAAGACTATAATCTCTCTAGACTTGGCTAAGACTCATATCATTTGGGAAGGAAGGAAACAACCATTTACTAAGTGCCTTCTATGTGCCAGACACATTGCTAAGAATTTTACAAATATTATTTCATTTGATCCTCACAACAAATCTATGAGGTAGGTGTTATCATTATCCCCAGGAAGTGAGGTAGATAGAGGTGAAGCAACTTTTTCCAGTATCACACAGCTAGTAAACGTCTGAAGCTGGATTTGAACTCAGTTCTTCCTGACTCAGAGTCCAGCATTCTATCCACTGGGCTATCTAGCTGCCATAAACTAGTCAATATTATCTTTTTCTATTTTAAAAACACTATTTATTAAAACAATAACAACCATAAACTAAATACCACTTTCATATTACCTTTGTGTAGTAAATCTTAAGAAAAGATACCAGTTAGTACGAAAGTCAAAGAAGTATATATACCAAGTTACCAGTAGCTTTCCTATGAAAACATCAACTCATTAATCCTCGAATAACAGTGTAATTTGGGTCTTTTGGTCCATTCCTTCTAATTGCATTAACTGCTTCATGAATAAATGTAGTTTCTCAAAACAATCTAGAGGTCAAAACTTTTGCTAATTAAATGTGTTATTACCTCTTTTCTGATAGAACTTGATTATATGGGGAATGAGTTATTTGTTTGCTTATACTTCCTTTGTATTCAGAACTTACTGAAACTTTTCTCTTCAATGTTAACAATGTGTGGGACAGAGACCACTACTCAAAATCAAAACAAGGACTTAGATACCTTGAAAGCAGAAAAGAGTTTATTGCTTTCTCATGAGAAAGGGTACCTCCCCTCCTCCTACTAATGGCGCTGGCCAGGGAGTACAAGTTGGTTACAGAAAGCGAGGCTTATTTATATCCTAATGTGAGCTCCTTCTTCCTAACCCCCTTCCCTTTATCCCATTGGTTGGGCTTCAGGGGGCACAATCTTTTCACAGAAATCTTCCCCAGCAAAAAGGAAAAGGCGGAAAGTCTTGCAGTTTAGGTTGGGTGTAGGGCATATACTATTCTTTCTGCTACAGTGCTTAAAAACAGGGTCTGCAGAGCAGGGTTGACAAGGTCAGAAGGGAGTGTGTTTCAACAATACAATTAAATTCCTTGAGAAGGCCATCTACAGCAGGTGCCTCCAATTTCTCTCCTCCCACTCTCTTCTTAACCTCCTACTATCTGGCTTCTGACCTTATCATTTAACTTAGACAGCTCTCTCCAAATGACCAGTGATCTCCTAATTACTGCCCTTTGTGAGAACTATTAACAAGAACTAGTAACCCTTTGAGGAGGCTTCACTTCTGAGAGATCATTTCTCACAACAATAATCTCTTCATTGTCAAATCTGTGACCTTTTTTTTTTCCTCCGGTCTCATTCTTCTTGAACTCTGTCACCTTTGACACTGTTGACCACCTTCCTCTCCTAGATGCTCTCTCCTCTCTGTGTGACTCTATTTTCTCCTGGTCCTTCTCCTGCCTGTCTACCCTGTCCTTCTCAATGGCCTTTGCAGGTCATCCTATCACACACTAAAACAGTGGGTGTTCTTCAAGGCTCTATCCTTGGCTCACTTCTCTTCTTTCTTTACTTTCTAGAAAACATTTTAAGCTGGATATCCTAGGGATGTCTCAAATTAAATATGTCCAAACTATCTTTTCCCAAAAATTTCCTATTCCTATCAAGGGCACCACTATCTTTCCAATCACTTAGGTTAATATCATTGACTCCTCCCTCTTACCCTAATAGCCGCCAAACCTTGTTGTTTCTACCTCCATAAAATCTCTCCCAACTAACCCTCTCCTTAGTTCAGGCCATCATCACCTTTTGCCCAAGTTACTGCAACTATGCTCTAATTGATCTCCCCATTGCCTTTCCTTCACCAATCAAACCCAACCTTGCTGCCAAAAAGATTTTCCTTAGGCATAGATCTGACCATGTTGCTCATAGTATCATAGATTTCAAGCTGGAAAATACCTTAAAGTTCACCAAGTCCAATACTTTTATTTTACAGATGAGAAAACTGAGGAAAAGAAGAGCTAAGTGACTTAGCTAGCATCACACAGCTAGTAAGCATGTGAGGCAGGATTCAAACTCAGGTCTTCTTAATTCTAATCCACTTTGCCCCTTAGCTGCCAATCCTCCTCTCAACAACTTGCAAAGGCTCCCAATTACTTGTAGGTTCAGATATAAACTTCTCTGTTTAGGTTTTTTAAATCTTCACAACCTGGCTCCAATTTATCTTTCCAACATCAATGTTTTATTCACCCTCTCACTCTCTGAAGATCCTTTGAAACTAGCCTTCTCTCAATTCTTCACACGTAGTACTCCATTTGCTGTCTCTTTTGCCTTTATATTAGCTTGCTCCCACATGTAGAATTCACTTTTTCTTCACATCCACCTCATAGAATCCCTCTTTTCCTTCAAGGCAGAGCTCAAGCAGTGTCTTCCACATGGAACCTTTCCTGATTCCCCAACTGCTAATGCCCTACCTCCCCAGTTACCTTGTATTTATTCTCCTTATACTTGTATGTGGACTTATTGTTTCCTGCATTAGAATTCAAAGTAGGGATTGTTTCATTCTTTGTATTTTCATTTCCAGAATCTAATGCAGTGTCTGGAACATAGTAGGCACTTAAGAGATGCTTGTTGATTGATTGTTTCATTCTTGACCTATGAAAACCTATTTGCTCCAAAGGAAAAATCTTTGCTGTTAGGTTGATTTGGTGATCCATAAGCTCTCCTTCAGGTACAAAACAAAACAAAACAAAAAAAAACCAACTTTTTCAGTCTCAAGGCAAAAAAAAATGCTTAAAAGTTAATGAGTTCAATAGAAATCTGTCAGAGTTATCACCTAGGATTATAGGCTAATGGAGAGAGCAAGATTAGTCAAAGTTCCACCACTAACTAGCTATTTGACCCAAGGCAAGGTGCTTAACCTCACTGTTCAATAAGTTCAATGAAAAACAATGGTAATTAACAATATCTATTCCTTGAATAATTCAAAGGGTGGTTGGAGGGATTTTGAATTATGTCTATCAAAATTTGAGCTTTTCAAAGAAGGGTGCTATCTCTGTGTAGTATATGAATATCTTTTCTAGAAAACACACACACACACACACATGCACACACACACTCACACAGTATTAAA
>NW_020947890.1:0-1336 GCF_900497805.2 Vombatus ursinus
TTATTAAGCACCTACTATGTGCCAGGCATTGTGTTAAGTGGGGGGGGAGTTGGATACAATCAATAAAATACAGTCCCTGCCCTCATGGAGCTTACAGTCTAAAGGGGGTAGAAACACACAAAAAAGGCAGGAAAGCAGGAGGAGATGAACCAGGAGCACCCAGCACATGTAATCTTGTTCTACAGAGTTGAAACCAGACAGGGCAGCAGATGCAAAGTGGAGTGAGTTTCCCTCTATAAAGGAAGTTATTGGGAGGAACTTGGTATTCCACCTTCCAGTCTTCCAATCAGAGGGGAGGTGAGTTACAGGCTTGACTTAGCAGCATGGTGATGAGTTTGGAAGTGATGAGTTTGTTCTAGGAGGGGCTTCTGGTTCCAATCAGGGCAATAGATGTGAAGTAGAATGAAACATATTGGCTGTATGTCCCCAGATACATTACTTAATCTCTCAATGTTCCAGGCTAATTTGTAGGACTAGGCTGATTTGTATTGGTAGAGAAAAATTCCTTATTGGGCATTTCCCTACACTGATGAAATCATAGGTCTAGTATCTATCTCTATTAAAGAAAAAGAGGGGAGAAAAGACATCCAGCAATACATGTTGTGTCTGAGTATGTACAGTATTCCAGACCCGTTGCACCCCACCTCTGCAAAAATATTTTTTAATAAATTTTTGATATATTTTCTTTTTATATTGTCTAGATATTCCCTCATATCTATTTCCCCTCCCAAAGAGCTATCCATTATAACAAAGATTTATTTTTAATGGAAGAAAGATGAGAAAAAATCAATACATTAAAAATAAAACAACATATGCAATTTTCCACATCAATGGACCCCCTCACCTCTACCAAGAAGTGAGGGAAATGTCTGCTTATGTCTCTTCTTTTGGACATTTTTTGGTAATTTTCTTAAAGTCCTTTATAATTTTATAACTCATTTTTGATTGTTTTGTTTTTATTTTTCACCTGGCTGCACCACTCTGAGTCTTCGCTGGCTTCCATTCCAAGCCCCAGAAAGCTCATTATTGGGAAAACCTCATCATCCTACTGTATCCCATCAGCCTCAGTGGTACTCCACCTTTTTACCACCTTCTTTCCCTCTGATTAGAAGGTGGAGCCATGAACTCCAAAGACTTAATTTAAGTAAGGAGCTCAGCTCAGATCACCTCCTCATTTCTCAGCTGGCTGCTAACTTTGATGCTTTTCTGACTTTTCCACCAGGTCCTTGCATACAATACAGGTACTTTACCCACTCAACCCCTGTCTCCTCCTCCCCCTCATCCCTATTCACACACACACACACACACACACACACACACACACACACACACACAC
>NW_020947891.1:0-1337 GCF_900497805.2 Vombatus ursinus
TTATTAAGCACCTACTATGTGCCAGGCATTGTGTTAAGTGGGGGGGGGAGTTGGATACAATCAATAAAATACAGTCCCTGCCCTCATGGAGCTTACAGTCTAAAGGGGGTAGAAACACACAAAAAAGGCAGGAAAGCAGGAGGAGATGAACCAGGAGCACCCAGCACATGTAATCTTGTTCTACAGAGTTGAAACCAGACAGGGCAGCAGATGCAAAGTGGAGTGAGTTTCCCTCTATAAAGGAAGTTATTGGGAGGAACTTGGTATTCCACCTTCCAGTCTTCCAATCAGAGGGGAGGTGAGTTACAGGCTTGACTTAGCAGCATGGTGATGAGTTTGGAAGTGATGAGTTTGTTCTAGGAGGGGCTTCTGGTTCCAATCAGGGCAATAGATGTGAAGTAGAATGAAACATATTGGCTGTATGTCCCCAGATACATTACTTAATCTCTCAATGTTCCAGGCTAATTTGTAGGACTAGGCTGATTTGTATTGGTAGAGAAAAATTCCTTATTGGGCATTTCCCTACACTGATGAAATCATAGGTCTAGTATCTATCTCTATTAAAGAAAAAGAGGGGAGAAAAGACATCCAGCAATACATGTTGTGTCTGAGTATGTACAGTATTCCAGACCCGTTGCACCCCACCTCTGCAAAAATATTTTTTAATAAATTTTTGATATATTTTCTTTTTATATTGTCTAGATATTCCCTCATATCTATTTCCCCTCCCAAAGAGCTATCCATTATAACAAAGATTTATTTTTAATGGAAGAAAGATGAGAAAAAATCAATACATTAAAAATAAAACAACATATGCAATTTTCCACATCAATGGACCCCCTCACCTCTACCAAGAAGTGAGGGAAATGTCTGCTTATGTCTCTTCTTTTGGACATTTTTTGGTAATTTTCTTAAAGTCCTTTATAATTTTATAACTCATTTTTGATTGTTTTGTTTTTATTTTTCACCTGGCTGCACCACTCTGAGTCTTCGCTGGCTTCCATTCCAAGCCCCAGAAAGCTCATTATTGGGAAAACCTCATCATCCTACTGTATCCCATCAGCCTCAGTGGTACTCCACCTTTTTACCACCTTCTTTCCCTCTGATTAGAAGGTGGAGCCATGAACTCCAAAGACTTAATTTAAGTAAGGAGCTCAGCTCAGATCACCTCCTCATTTCTCAGCTGGCTGCTAACTTTGATGCTTTTCTGACTTTTCCACCAGGTCCTTGCATACAATACAGGTACTTTACCCACTCAACCCCTGTCTCCTCCTCCCCCTCATCCCTATTCACACACACACACACACACACACACACACACACACACACACACACAC
>NW_020947892.1:0-1119 GCF_900497805.2 Vombatus ursinus
GAAGAGAGGGTCAATCATTATTACCATAACCAATATTATTAACACCATCATCATCACTATAACCATCATCTCACTATCGTTATCAACATTACCATCTTCATCATCATTATCACCATCATCAGCACCACAGTCATCACCACCAATACCATCATCACCAACACCATCATCATCAACATCACCACCATCATCATCATCATATTCATCACCACCATCACCATCACCATCTTCATCATCATCATCACCATCATCCACACCACAATCATCACCATTATCATCATCATCATCACCATCATCACCATCAACATCACCATCTTCATCATCACCACCACCACACCATATAGCCCCTGAGTGATGATGATGATGGTGATAGTGATGATGACAATGGTGATGTTGATGATAATGGTGATAATGATGATGGTGGTGGTGGTGGTGATGATGAAGATGGTGATGTTGATGGTGATGATGGTGATGATGATGATGATAATGGTGATGATTGTGGTGTGGATGATGGTGATGATGATGATGAAGATGGTGATGGTGATGGTGGTGATGAAGATGATGATGATGATGATGGTGGTGATGTTGATGATGATGGTGTTGGTGATGATGGTATTGGTGGTGATGACTGTGGTGCTGATGATGGTGATAATGATGATGAAGATGGTAATGTTGATAACGATAGTGAGATGATGGTTATAGTGATGATGATGGTGTTAATAATATTGGTTATGGTAATAATGATTGACCCTCTCTTCCTGAAGTCTCTCCCTCTTCCTCCTCAATGTTTCCTGAAGGAGAAATAGCTCCTCCCTTTTCTATGGATGAGACCAGAACAGAAGAGAGGGTCAATCATTATTACCATAACCAATATTATTAACACCATCATCATCACTATAACCATCATCTCACTATCGTTATCAACATTACCATCTTCATCATCATTATCACCATCATCAGCACCACAGTCATCACCACCAATACCATCATCACCAACACCATCATCATCAACATCACCACCATCATCATCATCATATTCATCACCACCATCACCATCACCATCTTCATCATCATCATCACCATCATCCACACCACAATCATCACCATTATCATCATCATCAT
>NW_020947893.1:0-7152 GCF_900497805.2 Vombatus ursinus
ATAAGTAATTCTATGAGAACCAATTCACACACACACACACACACACAATGGCAATACATCAACAGGAAACAAAACTTTAACTAGCTAGGTGAGCTAATGGATTGTGAATACGGCATAATCTTCATCTATAAAAATTAACCTTAGTCAATAACTGACAGCGTGTAAAGACTGATTCATTGGGCTTCAATCCCAGGATTGTCATTTGCTACCTATGTGACCCTGGACAAGTCATTTGGGCAAGGCTTCATTTGTTCCAACTATAAAATGAAGGGGGTGGACTTCAAAAGTTCTTAACCTGGAGATAATGAACTTTAAAAAAATCTTGACAGCTTCATTTCAATATACTTCATTT
This sequence comes from Vombatus ursinus, assembly GCF_900497805.2. NCBI lineage: Eukaryota > Metazoa > Chordata > Mammalia > Diprotodontia > Vombatidae > Vombatus > Vombatus ursinus. The sequence goes on from NW_020947893.1 coordinate 353, forward strand.
CCTTTGTAATCCCATTTATTTTATTTTATGCATTTAAAAACATTATTCTGAGACCCTTGTACTAAAGTCTCTCTCAGCCCCAAATCAATTATTTTATGAAACATGCAAAATTATGTTAATAGTGTTAGAAGACAGCAAATAGGAGAGGGTTTTTCTGGTGTTGTTGCTGACAGTTACACATAATAAAGACAGAAAGGCGGAAGACAATGAATATACCTTCTTTTTTTTTCACTAACTTTTGTTCTTGCTCAACTTTGTATATCAATCAAGGAGGATCTTGTGAGTAACCTGGGCTTGAAGGGTTCATCCTACACACAACTCCTGTGGAGTTTAGAGTGGGGGGAGGGGCGGTGTTTCATTTTGTGGGTTTTTTTCCTTTGGGGGAAGGAATGTAAGTCATTTTAGGATACAGGATCCTCACTGAAGTTTAAAGGGGGATTTTCTAGCCCTATGTCAGTTGTCTGAGTTAACTGACTTCAAATTAGCACCAGGAAGAGGTAGTCAAAAGAAAAGACTGTATTAGCCTGGGGCACACTAGCTGATTTTGGTTGGCTACGCTCTACCTTAGGCAGATATGGTCCATCCAATAATACAAAAAGCATTTGTTACTTATGCTAAGTTCTAAAAGATCTGTCATCCTGTCGTGGGGCAGAAAGATACTTTCTTGTCACTCCACTGTAGAAGGTGGCCAAGAAAGATAGCAATTGATCCTAAAGAGGTGCCAGAAACTGGTAGCAAAGAAAAGCAGTAATTAAAAGAACAACTGAACAAACTCAGCAAAAACAACAAACTCAGTGAAGAGGATTGGAAAGCAATGCCGTGGTATCACCAAAAGACATAAACAGCTTTATAGCATCAGATGGGTGACTTGTCCTGGCCATACATGTTGCCTACATGAACCCTTGAATCCTCCATACCATCTCTTTTCCTTAGATTTATATTTTCTCCCAGTGCAGGCATGATGACCAGTGGGAGACTACACAGTAAATGTTCATTGGAGTATATTTTTTGTAACACTTCATTTACTATGCTGTTTGATGAAAGATCATTTGTTTTAAACTAATGTGGTCTGGGGACTGATAAAAGTAAACATATATACTTATATACATTATACTTATTTCTGACATGTAAGTGGAATTATCAAAGCAAAAAATATTATGACTTTCTCTTTAAAGTTTTCTTTTTAGAACAGAAAGTTACAATCTACACCATGATGTGGAACTCTGAGAACCTTAGAATGCTAAAGTCTTTTTTTTAAAATACTTAATAATTTCATGAAGTGATGCTCCCATATTAAGTAGAAGTGAGCAAATATTTTTTCTAAATCTGGAGGTTAAATGCATTCCTAAATTTTCACTTCCAATTCAAGCTTTTCATGGCTACCCTCTCAACCCATCTGCACTTCTTTATGCTTTTTCCCATAAAGTAAGTTAAGAGATAGCATTCTCCTCAACAAAGTACATTTTTTGTTTCCTCACTTTTAGAGATTCTTTTCTATTCCATTTTAGTTGCATTTTCATGGGAGAGATAAAAATGTTAAATTCTATGAGATATTACATTATTTCATTAGACCCTAGTCAGAGGACCCAGTGTTTATTTCAACGACTGCTCTCACACTTGGAATACATGATTACACAATTGTATAAAACCTAAAATTAAAAAATTAGAAAAAGAGGCACAATTCAGTTCCTTCAAAATATTGCTGATGGTCTTCTTCCTTTGAAGGCATGTAATCCTTTTAGAAAATATCCACAGTTGAAAATGTCCTGAAATGACCCTCATTGGTTACACAAAAAGACTGCTATTTTTATGATGTTATATTCAAACCATTATTCTCATTAAGATAGACATATCAACGTTCAACAAAGATAAAAATACCTCTCTAAATAGCTTTTACTTTTCTAATGTAGAACTAAAGGTAAACAGGCTAACACTAGGCAAAATTGATGAGTAGAATAGTTTTATTTGGGGGTTCCAGACTCTTGCTTCTATGTTATTTTCCCATGAAATAAAAGTGATTCATTAAGAGTAGTGGCATATAATCAAAGACCTCAGAATTGGGACATCAGAAGTCAACTAGTTCAAGCTTTCTTGGCAAAAGAAAGAAATATCTCTATAATGCTCTTGAGGTACAGGAAAGACTAGGAACTAAGTTATAGAGTGAGATGAGAATTTTACTTAACCTAAAAACCATGCTCACTCCAATATATCTCTGAAGCCAGAAAGATAGATTCAGTGTCTACAGTAGAAGCTTAGTAGAGTAGATATTTCTGGACTCGGAATTAGGAAGATCTGGGCATGAATCCCACTAAAGATACTTTATAGTAATGGTGACTAGTGACTATGCAGGCATTCTCTAAGCCTCAGTTTCTTATTTGTAAAAGGGGGAGATTAGACTAGAAGGCCTTTAAATATAGGCCTCGGTTTATGATCTCATGAGAACAAGCAGTCAACCAACCATCTGTTGCTGACCTCTATCAAAGGGTAATTCACTACTTCTCAAAGCAATTCATCCCACTTTTAGATAGCCCCAATTGTTAGGAAGGTTTTTTTGTTTTGTTTTTTCCTTGACATCAAGTCTAAATTGGCTTATTTAAAATTTCTACCCATGGCTTATATTTCTGCCCACTGAGACAAAAAAGAACAGAAATTTAATCTCTTTTCCAAGTTAGAGCCCTGAAAATATTTGAACAGAGCTACCTTGTTGCTCTTAAGTCTTTTCTCTTCCAGCCTGGACATCCCCAGTTCTTTCAAATAATCTTTATATGCCACGATCTTGAGGCCCTTCACTATCCTGGTTGCCCTCATCTGAATATTTTTCTGTATACTAATAGAAACTATAGGCCTTTAGATTTGACCAGGGTAAAACAGAGTAGAACTATCACCTCCATATTCCTAGACATTCTGGCTCTCTTAAGTCTATGACTACTGTAGCTTACTTGCTTGGCTGACCCATGTAAATTTTTCAGTCCCCTAAAGCCAAGATGTCAGACAAAATGCTGTCTAATCATGCCTTATCCATCTTGTGCTTTTGAATGTGATTTTTTTAGCCCACATATGAGACGTTATTTTTATTTCTATCAAATTTAATTTTATTAAACTTGGTCCAACTTTTTGGTCCATTAAGCTCTTTCAGATCCTATCATTCATGACATCTAGCTCTTTTTATTATGTGTCATCAGCAAAAAGCATGCATCTATGCCCTTATTCAAAGTCAAAATGTGAAACAGGACAGGATAGAAAACAGATCCCTGAGACACTCCATTAGAGACATATTTCCAAACTGACATGAGTTTGTTTAAAGACTACTCTTTGGTTCTAGCCATTACAAACTAAACTAAATATATTATCATCTAACCTATAACTCTACATCTTTTCTGAAAGAAGAGTATGAAAAACTTTGTCATATGTTTAGCTAAAATCTAAATAAACTATACATGCCACATCCTTCTGATTTACCAGTAGAATTTTGGTTTCAGTCCCAACCTGTAATTCCATCAGTGTGGGGAAGTTAACCCTAAGGAAGATCCCTTCATCAATACACAACAGCCTCCATTCTGCAATTTAAGGTATTAATGAGTTGCCAGGGACCCTGAGAAACTAACAAATTTGACCAGAAGGTGACGAGAAGATGGGCAAAGTAGAAATGTGAAAACACAGCATGGCTGGAGCTATCTAGATATAATGAGCCATGTGACATACTAACCAATCAGGACACTGTAGGTCCCAGGGTGGAAGCTTCAAAGCTAATAAGTCTAGAGGAGGTCTAGTCGTCCAGAGAGTACATGCAGTTCAAATAGCAAGGTTAATAGTTCAGAGGGTACATACAATCACAGGCAGAGCAGATGACAAAAAGATGACAGTGGTTGAATAGAAATAAAGTATGGTGATCCACAAGCTTCTGTCTCAGTTTTTAACGTCTTCAGTTCTTCTCTCTCTCTCTCTCTCTCTCTCACACACACACACACACACACACACACACACACACACACACACACACCCATACACACTGAATCATCTAAATGAATTTCTCTAAGATTTATCAGATGTGGCAGTGGGGTGGGAAAATGGAGAGGTAGACTCAAAATGAAAAAGATTTGCGGAAGCCAGGGGGAGAAAAATTATTTTATAACATCATTTATGATCCTTGTTTCTATTTAAAATGCAGCAATTACTTTGGTATTTTGTCACTATACAAAGATGATTTTAAAATGTTAGTGATGCAGTAACAGCCACGTTGTGTGATGACTAACTTTGATAGACTTCTCAGCAATGCAAGGATCTAAGACATCTCCAAAAGTCTGATGATGGAAAATGCTATCCACATCCAAAGAAAGAACTATGGAGTTTGAATGAAGATCAGAGCATACTATTTGCTCTTTTTTTCTTTTGTTTTGTTTTGTTTCCTCTTTCTTGTTGTTCCTTCCATTGGTTCTAACCCTTCCTTACAACATGACTAATATGAAAATATGTTTAATAGGAATGTATATGTATAGCCTATATCAAATTGCATGCCATCTTTGGGAGGGAGGTAGGGAAGGAGGGAGAGAAAAATTTTAAACTCAAAAGCTTAGGGAAGCAATTGTTGATAAATCAAAATAAATTAATAAAAAATTAAAAATCATAAAAAAAGAAAATGTTGGTGATGCTTTTTAATGTCATTTTACAATAAAATGGATGTAAAATTACCATAGGTTGTAACCTTCTGAATAAAAGTAAAATAACAGACATTGAGTGTAATTTAATAACTCCTATAGTTAAAATCATTTGAGAATGAATTTTTTTCCAACCAATATGCAAGACACTCTGTATACCTTTCAACAATATGTAAATGATCATGAAAAGTATGTTAAATGTCTATTGACTTTTTGATGTATTATAAATTCCATATAGAGTTCCAAAGATACAAATGACCACTTAATGCAAGAGAATATGCTTCAAATTTAATTCTAATCAAAAGAGATAGTTGAGAATGGGAAAATATGCTCAGCCTTTACAATCCTGGCAAGATAGTTTAGGTGATAAAGTTAACATATAATCCTTCACAGACAAAAGTTTCAATTTCTTCTACTGATGAAAGGAAGAAGGGCAAAGAAAAGAAAGGAGAAAGATGGCAAGACAGAGGAAGAAAGAAGAGAATAAGAAAAAAAGGAAAGGGAAAACAAAAGCAAGGACAGAAGAGAAACAACAGGAAAGAAAATAAAGAGTTGTTAATTTGCCTGATAGTGTTTCCTTTCATTTCATGGCTCATTTTTTGATGGAGGACAATGATCAACAACCAACCAAGGAAATAAAAACTAGGAGTTTAGATAAATCAGAAATGAGATAATTACATATTTATAATAAGTAATTAGCCATGATTTTGGTTATTAATCATGAAGTCCTTCATTTAGCAAGAAACTACTTCAAACAATGAAAGAAATCTTCTGCTAGGCTTCATTTTCATCACTTGTGAAATGAGTTGAAAAAGTTGATCCTTTCTAGTTTTAAATCCTAACTGCAAACTTTCTCAGGTCTTTTCAATGTAATTTTAACTAATCTTATGTAAAATAGTATTAAAAAGGTTCCCTACAAATATGCAAAAGAAAGCAGAAAGCTTCATGTATAATAGGAAGCTATAAATATTTGGAAATATGCTATAATTATTTAGAATAATACCAACTGTTTAACTTCACAGGTGTCTATGCTTAGGATAATCTGATAATTCACATCACAAAATAGGGAGAATGAAAACACTGATTTAGCAAGCTTCCAGGCATGCAATATGTATGCATGCTCTGGAGGATTTGAGATTAGAGAGGGGAAGTTTATGAAACTAACTGAAATTTCTCAGGGGGGTAGGCAGAGGGAGGGTTCCCCACACGAAGCACTACTACAATACAAATAGAAGCCCCATGTACAGCCAAATATTCATAGTAATGCTTTTTGTGATAGCAAAAAGCTTAAAACAAAGTGAGTGCTTGTCAATTGGGAATAGAATCCATACACATATATGTACATGTATGTATGTATGTATATACGTGTACCTGTGCACATGTACATTTATTAATGTGACTGTTATCTAACTTGATAACATCATGAGAAATGACAAATGAGAAGAATTCAGAACATGGAATGATTTCATTAACTGGTATAGAATGAATTAAGCAGAAACAGAACAAAACATATGACTATAATAACAAGTGGAAAAACCCTAAAATGAAGCTAAAGATGGAGTAATCATTCATACCAATCTGGGTCCCAAAAAACAAGTGAGGAAATACATTTCCTTCTTACTGATAGTGAGGTGGAGATCTATAGGTACCTGATGTTGCATGTGCTGTTAGATACAGTGTCTCTGCTGTTTGGTTTTGCTTAACTGTTTTATGACTCAGGGTAAGAGAGGGTGGGATGAAGCATACATAAATGAAAAAAATAAAAGGCATCAATAGAATCTCCTATTATGAATAAAATTTTTAAAATTAGTTTTCAGTCCAAAAATATTAAAAAGATACATGATGAAGATCTATAAAATCACAAAATCTCTCACCCTAGTCTCAATAAACAAAGACCTGTTCATCAAATCTCAGTATACTAAAATCTCCTGAAGCTTGAAAGAGGTAAGGTAGGTCAAATGAAAGGAAATGCTGTTTCACACAGCAGGTGGTAATCTTGTGGAATTTATTATTCTACAAGATGGTACAGACTGAAAATAAAAATGTCACAAGTGAGAGTCATACGAGTTATTAAAGGAAAACATAATACATTCAAACTCAACTAACTCCAGTGACTTCCTATTGTTTCAAGAATTAAGTATAAAC
>NW_020947894.1:0-7152 GCF_900497805.2 Vombatus ursinus
ATAAGTAATTCTATGAGAACCAATTCACACACACACACACACACACACAATGGCAATACATCAACAGGAAACAAAACTTTAACTAGCTAGGTGAGCTAATGGATTGTGAATACGGCATAATCTTCATCTATAAAAATTAACCTTAGTCAATAACTGACAGCGTGTAAAGACTGATTCATTGGGCTTCAATCCCAGGATTGTCATTTGCTACCTATGTGACCCTGGACAAGTCATTTGGGCAAGGCTTCATTTGTTCCAACTATAAAATGAAGGGGGTGGACTTCAAAAGTTCTTAACCTGGAGATAATGAACTTTAAAAAAATCTTGACAGCTTCATTTCAATATACTTCATTTCCTTTGTAATCCCATTTATTTTATTTTATGCATTTAAAAACATTATTCTGAGACCCTTGTACTAAAGTCTCTCTCAGCCCCAAATCAATTATTTTATGAAACATGCAAAATTATGTTAATAGTGTTAGAAGACAGCAAATAGGAGAGGGTTTTTCTGGTGTTGTTGCTGACAGTTACACATAATAAAGACAGAAAGGCGGAAGACAATGAATATACCTTCTTTTTTTTTCACTAACTTTTGTTCTTGCTCAACTTTGTATATCAATCAAGGAGGATCTTGTGAGTAACCTGGGCTTGAAGGGTTCATCCTACACACAACTCCTGTGGAGTTTAGAGTGGGGGGAGGGGCGGTGTTTCATTTTGTGGGTTTTTTTCCTTTGGGGGAAGGAATGTAAGTCATTTTAGGATACAGGATCCTCACTGAAGTTTAAAGGGGGATTTTCTAGCCCTATGTCAGTTGTCTGAGTTAACTGACTTCAAATTAGCACCAGGAAGAGGTAGTCAAAAGAAAAGACTGTATTAGCCTGGGGCACACTAGCTGATTTTGGTTGGCTACGCTCTACCTTAGGCAGATATGGTCCATCCAATAATACAAAAAGCATTTGTTACTTATGCTAAGTTCTAAAAGATCTGTCATCCTGTCGTGGGGCAGAAAGATACTTTCTTGTCACTCCACTGTAGAAGGTGGCCAAGAAAGATAGCAATTGATCCTAAAGAGGTGCCAGAAACTGGTAGCAAAGAAAAGCAGTAATTAAAAGAACAACTGAACAAACTCAGCAAAAACAACAAACTCAGTGAAGAGGATTGGAAAGCAATGCCGTGGTATCACCAAAAGACATAAACAGCTTTATAGCATCAGATGGGTGACTTGTCCTGGCCATACATGTTGCCTACATGAACCCTTGAATCCTCCATACCATCTCTTTTCCTTAGATTTATATTTTCTCCCAGTGCAGGCATGATGACCAGTGGGAGACTACACAGTAAATGTTCATTGGAGTATATTTTTTGTAACACTTCATTTACTATGCTGTTTGATGAAAGATCATTTGTTTTAAACTAATGTGGTCTGGGGACTGATAAAAGTAAACATATATACTTATATACATTATACTTATTTCTGACATGTAAGTGGAATTATCAAAGCAAAAAATATTATGACTTTCTCTTTAAAGTTTTCTTTTTAGAACAGAAAGTTACAATCTACACCATGATGTGGAACTCTGAGAACCTTAGAATGCTAAAGTCTTTTTTTTAAAATACTTAATAATTTCATGAAGTGATGCTCCCATATTAAGTAGAAGTGAGCAAATATTTTTTCTAAATCTGGAGGTTAAATGCATTCCTAAATTTTCACTTCCAATTCAAGCTTTTCATGGCTACCCTCTCAACCCATCTGCACTTCTTTATGCTTTTTCCCATAAAGTAAGTTAAGAGATAGCATTCTCCTCAACAAAGTACATTTTTTGTTTCCTCACTTTTAGAGATTCTTTTCTATTCCATTTTAGTTGCATTTTCATGGGAGAGATAAAAATGTTAAATTCTATGAGATATTACATTATTTCATTAGACCCTAGTCAGAGGACCCAGTGTTTATTTCAACGACTGCTCTCACACTTGGAATACATGATTACACAATTGTATAAAACCTAAAATTAAAAAATTAGAAAAAGAGGCACAATTCAGTTCCTTCAAAATATTGCTGATGGTCTTCTTCCTTTGAAGGCATGTAATCCTTTTAGAAAATATCCACAGTTGAAAATGTCCTGAAATGACCCTCATTGGTTACACAAAAAGACTGCTATTTTTATGATGTTATATTCAAACCATTATTCTCATTAAGATAGACATATCAACGTTCAACAAAGATAAAAATACCTCTCTAAATAGCTTTTACTTTTCTAATGTAGAACTAAAGGTAAACAGGCTAACACTAGGCAAAATTGATGAGTAGAATAGTTTTATTTGGGGGTTCCAGACTCTTGCTTCTATGTTATTTTCCCATGAAATAAAAGTGATTCATTAAGAGTAGTGGCATATAATCAAAGACCTCAGAATTGGGACATCAGAAGTCAACTAGTTCAAGCTTTCTTGGCAAAAGAAAGAAATATCTCTATAATGCTCTTGAGGTACAGGAAAGACTAGGAACTAAGTTATAGAGTGAGATGAGAATTTTACTTAACCTAAAAACCATGCTCACTCCAATATATCTCTGAAGCCAGAAAGATAGATTCAGTGTCTACAGTAGAAGCTTAGTAGAGTAGATATTTCTGGACTCGGAATTAGGAAGATCTGGGCATGAATCCCACTAAAGATACTTTATAGTAATGGTGACTAGTGACTATGCAGGCATTCTCTAAGCCTCAGTTTCTTATTTGTAAAAGGGGGAGATTAGACTAGAAGGCCTTTAAATATAGGCCTCGGTTTATGATCTCATGAGAACAAGCAGTCAACCAACCATCTGTTGCTGACCTCTATCAAAGGGTAATTCACTACTTCTCAAAGCAATTCATCCCACTTTTAGATAGCCCCAATTGTTAGGAAGGTTTTTTTGTTTTGTTTTTTCCTTGACATCAAGTCTAAATTGGCTTATTTAAAATTTCTACCCATGGCTTATATTTCTGCCCACTGAGACAAAAAAGAACAGAAATTTAATCTCTTTTCCAAGTTAGAGCCCTGAAAATATTTGAACAGAGCTACCTTGTTGCTCTTAAGTCTTTTCTCTTCCAGCCTGGACATCCCCAGTTCTTTCAAATAATCTTTATATGCCACGATCTTGAGGCCCTTCACTATCCTGGTTGCCCTCATCTGAATATTTTTCTGTATACTAATAGAAACTATAGGCCTTTAGATTTGACCAGGGTAAAACAGAGTAGAACTATCACCTCCATATTCCTAGACATTCTGGCTCTCTTAAGTCTATGACTACTGTAGCTTACTTGCTTGGCTGACCCATGTAAATTTTTCAGTCCCCTAAAGCCAAGATGTCAGACAAAATGCTGTCTAATCATGCCTTATCCATCTTGTGCTTTTGAATGTGATTTTTTTAGCCCACATATGAGACGTTATTTTTATTTCTATCAAATTTAATTTTATTAAACTTGGTCCAACTTTTTGGTCCATTAAGCTCTTTCAGATCCTATCATTCATGACATCTAGCTCTTTTTATTATGTGTCATCAGCAAAAAGCATGCATCTATGCCCTTATTCAAAGTCAAAATGTGAAACAGGACAGGATAGAAAACAGATCCCTGAGACACTCCATTAGAGACATATTTCCAAACTGACATGAGTTTGTTTAAAGACTACTCTTTGGTTCTAGCCATTACAAACTAAACTAAATATATTATCATCTAACCTATAACTCTACATCTTTTCTGAAAGAAGAGTATGAAAAACTTTGTCATATGTTTAGCTAAAATCTAAATAAACTATACATGCCACATCCTTCTGATTTACCAGTAGAATTTTGGTTTCAGTCCCAACCTGTAATTCCATCAGTGTGGGGAAGTTAACCCTAAGGAAGATCCCTTCATCAATACACAACAGCCTCCATTCTGCAATTTAAGGTATTAATGAGTTGCCAGGGACCCTGAGAAACTAACAAATTTGACCAGAAGGTGACGAGAAGATGGGCAAAGTAGAAATGTGAAAACACAGCATGGCTGGAGCTATCTAGATATAATGAGCCATGTGACATACTAACCAATCAGGACACTGTAGGTCCCAGGGTGGAAGCTTCAAAGCTAATAAGTCTAGAGGAGGTCTAGTCGTCCAGAGAGTACATGCAGTTCAAATAGCAAGGTTAATAGTTCAGAGGGTACATACAATCACAGGCAGAGCAGATGACAAAAAGATGACAGTGGTTGAATAGAAATAAAGTATGGTGATCCACAAGCTTCTGTCTCAGTTTTTAACGTCTTCAGTTCTTCTCTCTCTCTCTCTCTCTCTCACACACACACACACACACACACACACACACACACACACACACACACCCATACACACTGAATCATCTAAATGAATTTCTCTAAGATTTATCAGATGTGGCAGTGGGGTGGGAAAATGGAGAGGTAGACTCAAAATGAAAAAGATTTGCGGAAGCCAGGGGGAGAAAAATTATTTTATAACATCATTTATGATCCTTGTTTCTATTTAAAATGCAGCAATTACTTTGGTATTTTGTCACTATACAAAGATGATTTTAAAATGTTAGTGATGCAGTAACAGCCACGTTGTGTGATGACTAACTTTGATAGACTTCTCAGCAATGCAAGGATCTAAGACATCTCCAAAAGTCTGACGATGGAAAATGCTATCCACATCCAAAGAAAGAACTATGGAGTTTGAATGAAGATCAGAGCATACTATTTGCTCTTTTTTTCTTTTGTTTTGTTTTGTTTCCTCTTTCTTGTTGTTCCTTCCATTGGTTCTAACCCTTCCTTACAACATGACTAATATGAAAATATGTTTAATAGGAATGTATATGTATAGCCTATATCAAATTGCATGCCATCTTTGGGAGGGAGGTAGGGAAGGAGGGAGAGAAAAATTTTAAACTCAAAAGCTTAGGGAAGCAATTGTTGATAAATCAAAATAAATTAATAAAAAATTAAAAATCATAAAAAAAGAAAATGTTGGTGATGCTTTTTAATGTCATTTTACAATAAAATGGATGTAAAATTACCATAGGTTGTAACCTTCTGAATAAAAGTAAAATAACAGACATTGAGTGTAATTTAATAACTCCTATAGTTAAAATCATTTGAGAATGAATTTTTTTCCAACCAATATGCAAGACACTCTGTATACCTTTCAACAATATGTAAATGATCATGAAAAGTATGTTAAATGTCTATTGACTTTTTGATGTATTATAAATTCCATATAGAGTTCCAAAGATACAAATGACCACTTAATGCAAGAGAATATGCTTCAAATTTAATTCTAATCAAAAGAGATAGTTGAGAATGGGAAAATATGCTCAGCCTTTACAATCCTGGCAAGATAGTTTAGGTGATAAAGTTAACATATAATCCTTCACAGACAAAAGTTTCAATTTCTTCTACTGATGAAAGGAAGAAGGGCAAAGAAAAGAAAGGAGAAAGATGGCAAGACAGAGGAAGAAAGAAGAGAATAAGAAAAAAAGGAAAGGGAAAACAAAAGCAAGGACAGAAGAGAAACAACAGGAAAGAAAATAAAGAGTTGTTAATTTGCCTGATAGTGTTTCCTTTCATTTCATGGCTCATTTTTTGATGGAGGACAATGATCAACAACCAACCAAGGAAATAAAAACTAGGAGTTTAGATAAATCAGAAATGAGATAATTACATATTTATAATAAGTAATTAGCCATGATTTTGGTTATTAATCATGAAGTCCTTCATTTAGCAAGAAACTACTTCAAACAATGAAAGAAATCTTCTGCTAGGCTTCATTTTCATCACTTGTGAAATGAGTTGAAAAAGTTGATCCTTTCTAGTTTTAAATCCTAACTGCAAACTTTCTCAGGTCTTTTCAATGTAATTTTAACTAATCTTATGTAAAATAGTATTAAAAAGGTTCCCTACAAATATGCAAAAGAAAGCAGAAAGCTTCATGTATAATAGGAAGCTATAAATATTTGGAAATATGCTATAATTATTTAGAATAATACCAACTGTTTAACTTCACAGGTGTCTATGCTTAGGATAATCTGATAATTCACATCACAAAATAGGGAGAATGAAAACACTGATTTAGCAAGCTTCCAGGCATGCAATATGTATGCATGCTCTGGAGGATTTGAGATTAGAGAGGGGAAGTTTATGAAACTAACTGAAATTTCTCAGGGGGGTAGGCAGAGGGAGGGTTCCCCACACGAAGCACTACTACAATACAAATAGAAGCCCCATGTACAGCCAAATATTCATAGTAATGCTTTTTGTGATAGCAAAAAGCTTAAAACAAAGTGAGTGCTTGTCAATTGGGAATAGAATCCATACACATATATGTACATGTATGTATGTATGTATATACGTGTACCTGTGCACATGTACATTTATTAATGTGACTGTTATCTAACTTGATAACATCATGAGAAATGACAAATGAGAAGAATTCAGAACATGGAATGATTTCATTAACTGGTATAGAATGAATTAAGCAGAAACAGAACAAAACATATGACTATAATAACAAGTGGAAAAACCCTAAAATGAAGCTAAAGATGGAGTAATCATTCATACCAATCTGGGTCCCAAAAAACAAGTGAGGAAATACATTTCCTTCTTACTGATAGTGAGGTGGAGATCTATAGGTACCTGATGTTGCATGTGCTGTTAGATACAGTGTCTCTGCTGTTTGGTTTTGCTTAACTGTTTTATGACTCAGGGTAAGAGAGGGTGGGATGAAGCATACATAAATGAAAAAAATAAAAGGCATCAATAGAATCTCCTATTATGAATAAAATTTTTAAAATTAGTTTTCAGTCCAAAAATATTAAAAAGATACATGATGAAGATCTATAAAATCACAAAATCTCTCACCCTAGTCTCAATAAACAAAGACCTGTTCATCAAATCTCAGTATACTAAAATCTCCTGAAGCTTGAAAGAGGTAAGGTAGGTCAAATGAAAGGAAATGCTGTTTCACACAGCAGGTGGTAATCTTGTGGAATTTATTATTCTACAAGATGGTACAGACTGAAAATAAAAATGTCACAAGTGAGAGTCATACGAGTTATTAAAGGAAAACATAATACATTCAAACTCAACTAACTCCAGTGACTTCCTATTGTTTCAAGAATTAAGTATAAAC
>NW_020947895.1:0-11132 GCF_900497805.2 Vombatus ursinus
GTTAACTTTACATTTATGCTGCACATATTTTATATGTGCTTGTCTCCCCTATCAGAATGCAATTATGAATAGGGTTTTTTAATCCTTTGTGTTTGTATTCCAGCGTTTAGCACAGTTTCAGCACATAGTAGGTGCCTAATAAATACTAACTGGTTGAATGATAATTTGACATCAATATCAAAAAAGACAACTGCATCCTTCTCATGACATGTGTGATGGCTATCTAGGGGGAAATACTAGACTAAGTGGATAATCTTAGCTCTCCTTTCCCTTTCACACTATTCCTTGTGAGTCTCTTTTGATGGATTTTCCTCCTATTACTCTGAATGTAGATGTCCATCAAGTTTAATCCACTGTTCTTTCCCTACTCTATGTCCCTTGGAAATGTAGAGATAACTCCCAAGACTGGAAATCTACTCCTGCTTCTTCCCCTCCAGCTCAACTTCTCGCCATACCTGCTAGCCCTTTCCACTAAGAAATCCCCCAATTAATTAAAACTCAACATGTCAAAAAATTAATTAATTATCCTCTTCTCCACTCATAGAATCCAGTACTTCCTTCCTAACTTCCTTATCTTGTCAATGGGATCATTCTCCTTGTTTTCCAAAGCTAAGGCTTTTTAGTCATCTTTGACTCTGACTCAGCTCTCTGCAATAGATTTTTCCTTCATAAAGCTCATCAAATATGTTTCTTCCTTTCAATTCCCATAGCCACCATCCTTATCATCTCATACCTTGACTAGTGCAATAGCCTGCGGCTTTCTCTCACCCTAGCCTCTTTGTTCTAATCCATCTTGCATAACACATCTTACATAACTGGTAAGAACACATTTGCCAGATACCTTACAAATCTAATCAAAAGAACTTTAAAAATTAAGAGGAGGAGGACAAATCCAATGAGAAAAGTGCCTGTACATATCACCAATTAAATATTGCCACAAAGAAGAAAAAAAGAATAGAAGATGAGATGCCCAGAATTTCACAGAACACAAAGTCCAAGAAAATAACCAGTAGTAAAACACATGGCCTCAAATGTACATAATGTAGGCAACAAACAAGAGGAACTAGAGATCTAAGGCAGGAAACAAATTTGACCTCATGGGTATCACTGGGAGACATGGTGGGATAAAACCCTTGCCTAGGCCATGGACCTAGGTGGATCTTTCTTAATCAAAAGAAAAAGGGTGGACAAAAATGAGGGTTTGGTGGGACAGTATTGTATATCATGAAGATATCTTACAAGATCTCTCTCTCTCTCTCCCTCTCCCATATTTACATATATATATATACATACATATATATGTGTGTATATGTGTATGCGTATGTATGTATATGTATGTTTATATACACACTAAATATATATGTGTGTATATATGTGTGTATTCACACACATATGAGAAAGCAGGGATGCCTGTCTATATACAAGCATTCCTCCTTTTAAGAAATTAAGTACTCTTGAGCTTAAAAAGTAGATGAGATCCCATGATTCAGGGGAAGTCAGCCAGGAGGATTGAGAGATACTCAAGAGTGAAATCCTGAAGATATAATGGGAAACAATACCAGTGAAGGAGCAAAATAGGATTTATCTGAAGAGACTAGTGATAGTACAGAGGAAATTCACCAACCAGTTTATATTTTAAAAAGAAATGTAGAGAAGATGGAATCAAATCCAGGAAATATAAAATGAATATGTGTGCCACAGTCCTGTAAAAACTATGCCAGGAATGCTAAATGTAAGAATGAACCAAAGTGAATGAGGGAAGCTAAGGGTAACAAAAATGGGTTTAAACATATATGTGTGGGGGGAGGAAGATCAAAGAAGGGGTAAGACCTTTTCTTGGGGTGGAATGGATAAAAAGTAACAACAGAGAGAGGCCAGACTGCTCAATCCTTCTTCTGTTTCTGGTTTCTCTGCAAAGGAGAATAAAGTTTACACTGGAAATGACAAAACAGAAATTACAAACAAGGGGTTTATACCCAATATAAATAAGGAGTAAAAAAAAAAAAAAAACAAAACGCTTAGTTGCTTTTTATGAGTTCACATCACCTGGCCCAGATGAACTATATCCTCAAGGCCTGAAATGTGATTGATGAGTCACTGTTGGTAATATCTGAAAGGTCATGGAGAACAGAAAAGATACCACAAGGTTTAAGAAAGGCAAATGTCCCAGTTTTCAAAAAAGGGGAAAAATAGAGTCCAAACTACAAACCAGTAAATTTACCTTTGATTTCTCAGAAAACTCTAAAACAAATCATGGCCAGTGGACATGGTGGCCAGTGAACACTAGAAAGGAAATCTATGATTGTAAAGATCTAGCTTGGCTTCATCAAGAAAATGGTGTGCCACATTAATCCCACTTCCTTTTTTGACAGAATTACTAAACTAATATATGACTGGAATGCTTGGCACATAGCACGTGTTTAATAAATGTTTGTTGATTGATTGATGTGGATATAGTTTATTTAGATCTTAACAAAGTTATTGGTAAAGCATATCATGCTAGCCATATGGAGAAGATGAAAAGATATGTGCTAAACAGAAATAAAATCAAATAGATTCAAAGAGTAGTTCGTTTTTAACAGTTCATAAACATGGCAAGATGCTGACTGGTTAGCCCTTTGTTGTTTAACATTCTTTTTTCCCAATGACTTGGATACAGGCATGGATGCTACACTTATCAAATTTGCAGATGACAGAAAGCTAGAATATTAGATGACAGAATTAGGATTCAAGAGGATCTTGACAAGCTGGATCATTGGTGTGAATTTAATATGGTGAAATTAAATATGGAAATACACAAAGACTTGCACTTGAGTACTAAAACATTAAGGATGGGGAAGGCATGGTTAGACAGTAGTTTTAGTTTTAGTGGGACTACACATTCATGTCAGCAATGTTGTGGATTAGCCAAAAAAGTCAACACAGTTGGTTTGCATTGAGGGGAGCATAGGTCCCAGAAATAGGAAAGTGTTAGTCCCATTGCACTCTGCTTCCATCAGATTTCATTTGAGATACTGGCTTATCTAAGAAGGACATTGATAAGCAGCAGAGTGTCCAGAAAAGGTGAACCACAATGGTAAGGGACCATGAGCCCATGTCTGAGACAGACAGAGTTAGGGGGTGGGAAGGTGGGGACAGATAGACAAAGCATTTAAAAAGCACTTCCCGTATGTAAGATACTCTGCTAAACTCTGGTGATACAAATACAAACAAGAAAAAGTATATTTGCTCTCAAAGGATTTATATTTTAACAGGAGAAGGCAATATAGTAAGAAGAACCGAAAAGGGAGAAGGCCATGTCTGGAGATGACCAGTAAACCATGAACAAGCTTGGTTTAGGACAAGATGAAGTGAAGGCTTACCTGTCATTGACTTGACTTTCCAGGGTCAAAGCCAAGATTCCAGTGGGAGGAAGATGAAGATGTTGGCCAAGGAGGCAGCATAATGTGGAGAGGTAAAGTGAAAATTTGAAGACAAATTGAAGGAACTGGGTATATTCCTCCTTTTAGAAGAGAAGACTAGGCGAAATATGATAGCTGCCTTCATATGTATGAATGGCTCTCATTTGGAAGGGTCACTAGATTTGTTTAGCTCAGCCCCTTATGGCAGAACCAGAACCAAAAAGGTCAATAAAGACTTGATATCAGGAAAAACTTCCTAAGGAGGGACTGGGTTCCCCCATCTTGGAGATCTTCACTTGTTTAGTATATTGTAGTAAGGATTCCTTTTATGTATGTATAGATGCATGCATAGCCATCTAGCTGCTAAGGTCCCTGCCACCTCCCAAATTCTGTAATTTGTGACACTGAGATTAATCTCTCTAAAAATACTTTTTATCACATCACTCTTCTTTTAAAAAACATGCAAGAGTTCCAAAAGGCCTACTGAAGAAATTCCTAACTTCTTAGCCTGATATTCAAAGGGTTCTCCACAACCTGGCCCCAACCACACTATTCCCCCTACATGAATATACTTCAGCCATTCTAGTCCCTGTTCCCTAAGTATACCTTGAGCAATTCTTACAATAGGATTTATTATTCTTCTCACCTGGATGCCTTCCCTCCTACATCTTCCAAAGATAAGCAAGTACAGAAAGGTTTTGGTGCTCACTGGTAGAAAGAATGCTTACATCAATGAAATTACAAATCTACCAAGAATGTACCTGGCTGTTATTCTATAAGGTGGAATTTTTTGAAATACTTCAAACCACAGAAAATCAAGCCTTACTTCTAACTCATGAAAAGCTAAGAATTTTCTTTATTTTCTCAAAGTATCAAAGACTTTAACAAACAAAATCAATAAGTATTAATTAAATGTTTGTTTACCATGTCAGGTAATTAATACTTATTGATTTTGTTTTGCTCTAGGGATAAGACAAGAATGAAATAGTCCCTGCTCTCAGGAAGCTTACATCCTTATGCCCCCTCCAAAAAAGGGGGGGCAGTAATTTAGGGAGGGACACACAGACTTAGAACTGAAAGGGACCTTAGAATCAATGTCAATAATGAATAAATACTTATTAATTGCCTACTCTGTGCCAGGCACTGTGCTAAGCACTGGAGGGACAAAAAGAGACAAACAATCGCTGCCCTCAAGGATCCTATGATCTTTTTTTTTAATTTTTTAACATTTTTATTGAAACTTTTGAGTTTCAAATTCTATCCCTCCCTCTCCTGTCTCCTCCCTGAGACAGTAAGCAATCAGATATAGTTTATACATGTTCAATTATGTAAAACATTTCCATATTAGTCATTTTGTACAAGAAGATTTGAATTAAAAAAATCAAAGAAAGTGAAAAACAGCAAGCTTCAGTCTGTATTCAGACAATATTAGTTCTTTCTCTGGAAATGGATTGTATGCTCCATCACTGGTCCTTTGGAATTGTCTTGGATCATATTGCTGAGAATAGCTAAGTCATTCACAGTTCTTCATCAAATAATATTGCTGTTACTGTGTTCATTCTCCTGGTTCTGTTCACTTCACTATGCATCAGTTCATGTAAGTCTTTCCAGGTTTTTATGAAATCATCCTGCTTGTCATTTCTTACAGTACAATAATATTCCATTACAATCATATACACAATTTGTTAATCCATTCCCCCAGTTGATGGGCATCACTTTGATTTCCAATTCTTAGTCACCACAAAAAGAGTTGCTTTTTTGCATTTCTTTGAGATATAGAACTAGCAGTGGTATTGCTGGATCAAAGGGTATGCACAGTTTTATAGCCTTTTGGGCATAATAAGGAGCTTATAATCTAACTAGAAGTTATCTAGTCCAATACCATCATTTTCGAGATGAGGAAAATGAGATCCAGGGAAGACAAGTCACTTGCTTATGGTCATATTAGCAGTAAGTAACAGGGTCAAGATTCAAACTCTGATTTTTCTGACTTTAGATCCAACCTTTTTTTCTATTATTACTCTATTCTGCCCTAGTTCCTAGTTCAACATCTCAATTCTAGCTGCTATCTTCTAGTCTGATACATTTTCCCTGGGCACAGGAAAGTAATTGTTTCGGTTTTATAATCCTTTCCTGGTACCTTAATCCTTTTTATCTTCTGCTTCTCTACAGGCAATATTCTAAATAAAATTCAACAGATAAGCATCTCTTTTCCCAAAAAAGACATAGTTAAGTAAATTTAAACAAAGTTTAAAGAAAAGACAGAAAACTTAGAGTGAGGATAAAAGTAACTACAAGGATTTTATTCCTCTTTTCCTACATATGCTTCTTGTGCCAGCACTGATTTTTGCTCATGGAATGACATGGCCAAACCTGCATTTTAGCAAGTTAGGAATATCAAAGTCTTTAACGTGAGAAGTAACGGATTATGACAAAAGTATTCAAATTATCTGTGTTACTTCAGACTATTTAAAAGAAGATTGGGTAAATACTAAGAGAATACAAAAAGGCAGAAAATAATTTACCTGATTTCTGACATTATAAGCTTCTTTTCTTAGGAAAATATTTTTTAATCAAAGTGAGGTCTCCATTTCTACTCTACTACATAGCGTTTTATGTTTTTCTGTTGGATCCCAGGCAACCTTGGGAGATGTGATACAACCAAATTCAGCACATTGCTTAAAGAAATCAGATTAACCTTCATTTTTAACTTCAATCTTAAAACAAATTATAACTATTACTAATCTTCAAATCATTTTCTAAATTTAACAGATTTCAATGAAATAAAGTAGAAATTATAAAGACTTCATGAGGGAAAAAGGCCTAATTCTTTCATTCTAGAAGAAAAACACCTCAGCAGTATTTACACTATGCAAAACTACCTTGTAAATTCTGGTTGATAGGCAATATATAAATTTGAGTGACATCTATTATTCAACAAATTTATTGAATACTCACTCCGTATAAAGTAGAATGGTAGGTGTTTTAAGCAAGTGAAAAAGGAATAAGAAGTACTGTCTGCCCTGAGACAGCTTAAAATCTAGTTGGGAATAGAAGATGAATACACAAATCAATATCACATAAGGTATAATGCTAGCACAGGTACAGGAATTCATGAAAGAGGCATCACTTCTTGCTAAAATAATCAGGGACAGCTTCATGAAAAAAGTGGCTTTGAAGTCAACAAAGGTGAGTTTGAAGCCATACTTAGTTATTTAATTGTGACCATGGATGAATGATTTAACCTCTCAAATACTTAGCTTCCTCATCTCTAAAATGAGGAAATAATGCCTGCATTATCCAAGTCAAAGAATTGTCGAGAGCAAAGTGCTTTACTTTACAAAGGCCTTAAAGTATAAAAATGAACATGAATTATTACTGAAGGAATAAAATGGGAGATTAGATTGGAAAGGTAGTTTAGGGTCAAGTTTTAAAGGACCTTGAATATGATGCTTATGAGTTTGAACTTTATCCAGAAGGTAATGGGGAGTCACTGAAGGTTTCTCTGTAGAGGAGTGACCTAAACACTATTCAAAGCAATGTCTAAAGAGCCATTAGTATTTAAGTCACATCAAGTACCAGCTCTCTTCCAATCCCAAACAATAGCTTATAGTACTAAGCAAACAATTAGCCTGCACAGTTTAATAGGCTTGACCTGATTTTTTTTTCTTTTACCAGGCTCATATTGTGAGTTGCATGTTGTAGCCTCAAAATAAGGAGAGGTTATAACACATCAGTTTTATGTGTGTGTGTGGGTGGGTGGGTGTGTGTGTGTGTGTAACACCCTCGATACAACTTTGCAGATGATTTTAGAAAAGCAGGATATCCAAGCCAGTCGAAAAGGGGAAAGTAGAGTAAGTTAAGAAATAATCAAATTGACTTGATTAGACTGAGTCTGAACTATCACAGTACAAAGCTCAAAACAGAGTATGAAATTTTCTCTTTAAAAAAAAAAGATTAATTGCTTTCATTCTGTTTACATTCTTCTATAAGATACGATCCATGATTCTTTCTAAGGAAATTATTATTACTTCCTTATAGTTGGCCTCAGTTTCCTCATTTGTAAGGAGAGGGGGTTGAACTAGAAGATCTCTAATGTCCTTTCCAATTTTAGAATCCTAAATTTGTGCTTGGATAAAGAGCCAGCTAAGCCAAAGGACTTGACTAAACCTGAAATTCAACAAAGCTGGGGTATTAATTTTCAATTTAACCAAAGAAACAATGGGACTACCTAGGCTAGGAAAAAGCAAATCAACGCAATTTACTTGGAATATAACATTTTGGATAAAAGACCAAAAAATCTTAGCTAAAATAAAATTGGAGGAGGGAATGAAAGGAAGAAAAAGATCTGGCTGAAAGGGAAGACAAAGCATGAAGAACACTGGGCCAGTAAGAATGAAAAGCATGCAAAATATAGATTCCTATAGATTGCTAAAGTGCACTAGTTGTAATTGTCAAGTATCAATCTGGATGTTACTGACTGTCCATATCTGGGTATGCCGAAGTGGTTAAAGAAGACCCCCGTCACCTTTTCTATCTGCAGTCCAGGTAAATACTGTTCTTTGACTTACATCTATGTAGTAATGACTACTATCATTGCTAGACCTTGGTTTGTGACTCTGCCTCAAATTCAAAGGGAAACAGATGTTTGTGTTTTAAGAGAATAGCTACATTTCTGATTTTTTCATGTATTCTGTTTGGTGAAGTTCCTTCCCCGGATACTATATTACAATAACTAATTTGAGAATAAAAAGTGAATGCATGGGGCTTGTCCATCCACATCACAATGCATTTTCCCCAAAATGCTGGAAATACTCTCAACTAATCTCGCTCTGTCCCTCCCCTCTACAGTAGCTCTCTCTCTTTTGCTCTCTCTCTCTCTTTCTCTAAACTCATATATTATAATGCCTGTAATTTGTGCTTATGCTTCTGTTCTCCTTGCTTCCAAATACCCTAGTTTATTTAACTAAATACAAGCTGAGAGACACCTGGAGACATCAAATGCTGTAATACAAACCCCTCATGCCTAATATTTCATCAGGGAGGAGTGATGGAAGGCATCAGGAATGCACAATGGAGAGAGATAAGTGAGAAGAAGAAAGAGGTTTTCATCTTAGAAACGTGAAACAGGCTGAAAAATGGTGAAAGACAAACATGATCCAAAATTCACATTCCTTCTCAGACTTCTAATTCTCCCATTGCCTCATTCCTCACTATGTTCTAGCTGCAACCTCCACTCATTTCACTCTTCCCTGTTGTTTCAGTCCAAACCCCTGATTTGTACTCATTTTCATTCCCTTCGAATTCTTATCCCATAGTTAACCAGTTTATAGTTGCAATATCTTTTGCCAACAAATCCCTTGGCCCCTTTGTCCTATTCTTCTCATATCTTAACAGGTCCTAATCCTGAATTACCCCATATGTCTTCTCCATTCATATACCAATGCTGGCGCAGGATGTCGCTTAAGCAGGGGTACTGGTTTCACTGCAAATTTAGTTTATCTAATTTCATCTGTCCCCTTACTGCTATAGCACTCTTTTTACTCTTCCTTGATTACCCGTCTATCTAATTTGGCCCTCTATCCATAATGTTGCAAAGTTGCTTTTCTTTCCCCAATCCACCTTCACCACCCCCTCTCAACCTCATTCTCATTAAAAACTTCCTTCACCCAAAGAAGAAACCCACTCACTTTTGCAACCTTTTGAATATCTGGCTTCTGACACAATACTCAATAGAAAACATTTTCACAAAAAGTCACCAATGATCTCATTAATGCTAAACTCAATAGTCTATTTTCAGTCTTCATTCTTCCTCACCTCTCTTGAATTTCTTGATGATATTGAACACCTCTACCTCCAGAATATTATCTCTTTCCTAGGCATTCTCCTGGTTCTTCTACCTATGTGATCAGTCCTGAAGCTCCTTTACTGAATCACCATATGTGTTCTGCCTCCTATGTACAGGTGTCCCCCAGGGCTCTGTCCTGGGCCCTCTTCTCTTTTTAACTTATACTTTACTTCATGATATCATCTTCCATTGGTTCAATTATCAGCTCTATATAGATGACTCCCAAGTCTCCATGTAGAGTACTTATCACTTTCTGGCCTCCAGTCCCATGTCACCAACTGCCTAGTGGATGTCTTCATCTATATGTCTCACAATTATATAAAATTCACTAAGTCCAAAAAAAAATCATTATCTTTCTCCCCAAACCCACCCCTTCTTCTAACCTTTTGATGGCTCAACCATACTTCCAATCACACAGCACTGCAAACTTAGAATTGTGTTTCACCCCTCACTCTCCTTGAACACTATCTTACTCTTCTGTACCCAATTGATTACTAAATCTCTCAGCTCTTTTTCCTTCCTTATCTATTCGCAAAATGACCACACCACCCTTTTTCAAGCCCTCATCACATCTCACTTGAGTTGCATTAGCTTCCTAATGGTTCTCCCCACCCCAAGTCTTTTCTCTCTCCAATCCACCCACCAAACACCTGTCATATTGATTTTCTGAAAACACAAAACTGACCATGTCACTCCCCTGCTGAAAAAACTTCATTGACTTCTTGTTGCCTTTCAAATAAAATATAAGCACTTCTGGTTGGCCTTACAGGCCTTTAACAAAACTGTCTCTCCAGATTTATTTCACATTGCTTTCCCTAACATACTCTACATTCCAGGCAAATTGGCCTCCTTGTTCAGCATACATGAAATTTCATACCCACCCCTGTCTTTGCACAAGTTATTCTCCATACTTGGAGTGGTCTCTCCTGAATTGTACCTCTTAGAATCCCTAGCTGCTATTCTCATAGGGATTAGTCTTTCTCTTCTCTTGCATATGCTCCCTTCACCACTGTCATACAGACAGTGCACCACTGTCATACAGACACCCTTGTGCAGGTCCTGATCTGGACTATTACAATAGACTTTTAAATAGTCTTCCTACATGAATTCTTTTTCCACTCATCCTCAAATCATCTGCCAAAGTGATTTTTTAAGCATAGAAAAGGGAAGTTTATAAGCCAAGGCACTGGAAGAGCCTGGGTTTATTTAAAAGACACAGTTTTGGGAGATGGCATGGGTTAGAACTAGAGAATAATAAGGAATCTTCCTCATTGCTATTATGAGACAGGATAAACATGGTTCCAGCATTTCTTTGGAGAGAGACCTATGGAGAGAAAGAAAGGACTTTGAAAGATACATTCAGGGAAAAGCCAGTTGCTTAGCATGTCCCTGATTTCCATCTTGCCTCTCTAGATACTTTGGAGAATTTCCTCTTGGGTGAGATTTTCATTTAGTTGACTTCTCCATGAAGAGTTTATTCATTCTGGGAATACTCTATTATATTAAAATTGGTATAAAATCCCTGGTTTCTGTTTATTATCTGCTTGGATAAATAGGTATGTTCACTGTTATGATGGCTTTTAGCATAACTAAATTTTTTGGGGGAGTAAGGCAATCAGGGTTAAGTGACTTGCCCAAGGTCACCCAGCTAGTTCATGTCAAGTGTTTGATCTGAGGCCGGATTTGAACTCAGGTCCTCCTGACTTCAGGGCTGGTGCTCCTATCCACTGCACCTAGTTGCCCCATAGCATAACTAAAATTTGATGTAAAAGATTCAGGCCTGTCTCTGGTTGCTGTCCATTAAAGGGGAAGGGGTACTCAAAGCTTATTGCAGCTGGCCTGAATCTTTAAAAAAAATCATTTCCAGGGGCAGGGGAAGTAGA
>NW_020947896.1:0-11131 GCF_900497805.2 Vombatus ursinus
GTTAACTTTACATTTATGCTGCACATATTTTATATGTGCTTGTCTCCCCTATCAGAATGCAATTATGAATAGGGTTTTTTAATCCTTTGTGTTTGTATTCCAGCGTTTAGCACAGTTTCAGCACATAGTAGGTGCCTAATAAATACTAACTGGTTGAATGATAATTTGACATCAATATCAAAAAAGACAACTGCATCCTTCTCATGACATGTGTGATGGCTATCTAGGGGGAAATACTAGACTAAGTGGATAATCTTAGCTCTCCTTTCCCTTTCACACTATTCCTTGTGAGTCTCTTTTGATGGATTTTCCTCCTATTACTCTGAATGTAGATGTCCATCAAGTTTAATCCACTGTTCTTTCCCTACTCTATGTCCCTTGGAAATGTAGAGATAACTCCCAAGACTGGAAATCTACTCCTGCTTCTTCCCCTCCAGCTCAACTTCTCGCCATACCTGCTAGCCCTTTCCACTAAGAAATCCCCCAATTAATTAAAACTCAACATGTCAAAAAATTAATTAATTATCCTCTTCTCCACTCATAGAATCCAGTACTTCCTTCCTAACTTCCTTATCTTGTCAATGGGATCATTCTCCTTGTTTTCCAAAGCTAAGGCTTTTTAGTCATCTTTGACTCTGACTCAGCTCTCTGCAATAGATTTTTCCTTCATAAAGCTCATCAAATATGTTTCTTCCTTTCAATTCCCATAGCCACCATCCTTATCATCTCATACCTTGACTAGTGCAATAGCCTGCGGCTTTCTCTCACCCTAGCCTCTTTGTTCTAATCCATCTTGCATAACACATCTTACATAACTGGTAAGAACACATTTGCCAGATACCTTACAAATCTAATCAAAAGAACTTTAAAAATTAAGAGGAGGAGGACAAATCCAATGAGAAAAGTGCCTGTACATATCACCAATTAAATATTGCCACAAAGAAGAAAAAAGAATAGAAGATGAGATGCCCAGAATTTCACAGAACACAAAGTCCAAGAAAATAACCAGTAGTAAAACACATGGCCTCAAATGTACATAATGTAGGCAACAAACAAGAGGAACTAGAGATCTAAGGCAGGAAACAAATTTGACCTCATGGGTATCACTGGGAGACATGGTGGGATAAAACCCTTGCCTAGGCCATGGACCTAGGTGGATCTTTCTTAATCAAAAGAAAAAGGGTGGACAAAAATGAGGGTTTGGTGGGACAGTATTGTATATCATGAAGATATCTTACAAGATCTCTCTCTCTCTCTCCCTCTCCCATATTTACATATATATATATACATACATATATATGTGTGTATATGTGTATGCGTATGTATGTATATGTATGTTTATATACACACTAAATATATATGTGTGTATATATGTGTGTATTCACACACATATGAGAAAGCAGGGATGCCTGTCTATATACAAGCATTCCTCCTTTTAAGAAATTAAGTACTCTTGAGCTTAAAAAGTAGATGAGATCCCATGATTCAGGGGAAGTCAGCCAGGAGGATTGAGAGATACTCAAGAGTGAAATCCTGAAGATATAATGGGAAACAATACCAGTGAAGGAGCAAAATAGGATTTATCTGAAGAGACTAGTGATAGTACAGAGGAAATTCACCAACCAGTTTATATTTTAAAAAGAAATGTAGAGAAGATGGAATCAAATCCAGGAAATATAAAATGAATATGTGTGCCACAGTCCTGTAAAAACTATGCCAGGAATGCTAAATGTAAGAATGAACCAAAGTGAATGAGGGAAGCTAAGGGTAACAAAAATGGGTTTAAACATATATGTGTGGGGGGAGGAAGATCAAAGAAGGGGTAAGACCTTTTCTTGGGGTGGAATGGATAAAAAGTAACAACAGAGAGAGGCCAGACTGCTCAATCCTTCTTCTGTTTCTGGTTTCTCTGCAAAGGAGAATAAAGTTTACACTGGAAATGACAAAACAGAAATTACAAACAAGGGGTTTATACCCAATATAAATAAGGAGTAAAAAAAAAAAAAAAACAAAACGCTTAGTTGCTTTTTATGAGTTCACATCACCTGGCCCAGATGAACTATATCCTCAAGGCCTGAAATGTGATTGATGAGTCACTGTTGGTAATATCTGAAAGGTCATGGAGAACAGAAAAGATACCACAAGGTTTAAGAAAGGCAAATGTCCCAGTTTTCAAAAAAGGGGAAAAATAGAGTCCAAACTACAAACCAGTAAATTTACCTTTGATTTCTCAGAAAACTCTAAAACAAATCATGGCCAGTGGACATGGTGGCCAGTGAACACTAGAAAGGAAATCTATGATTGTAAAGATCTAGCTTGGCTTCATCAAGAAAATGGTGTGCCACATTAATCCCACTTCCTTTTTTGACAGAATTACTAAACTAATATATGACTGGAATGCTTGGCACATAGCACGTGTTTAATAAATGTTTGTTGATTGATTGATGTGGATATAGTTTATTTAGATCTTAACAAAGTTATTGGTAAAGCATATCATGCTAGCCATATGGAGAAGATGAAAAGATATGTGCTAAACAGAAATAAAATCAAATAGATTCAAAGAGTAGTTCGTTTTTAACAGTTCATAAACATGGCAAGATGCTGACTGGTTAGCCCTTTGTTGTTTAACATTCTTTTTTCCCAATGACTTGGATACAGGCATGGATGCTACACTTATCAAATTTGCAGATGACAGAAAGCTAGAATATTAGATGACAGAATTAGGATTCAAGAGGATCTTGACAAGCTGGATCATTGGTGTGAATTTAATATGGTGAAATTAAATATGGAAATACACAAAGACTTGCACTTGAGTACTAAAACATTAAGGATGGGGAAGGCATGGTTAGACAGTAGTTTTAGTTTTAGTGGGACTACACATTCATGTCAGCAATGTTGTGGATTAGCCAAAAAAGTCAACACAGTTGGTTTGCATTGAGGGGAGCATAGGTCCCAGAAATAGGAAAGTGTTAGTCCCATTGCACTCTGCTTCCATCAGATTTCATTTGAGATACTGGCTTATCTAAGAAGGACATTGATAAGCAGCAGAGTGTCCAGAAAAGGTGAACCACAATGGTAAGGGACCATGAGCCCATGTCTGAGACAGACAGAGTTAGGGGGTGGGAAGGTGGGGACAGATAGACAAAGCATTTAAAAAGCACTTCCCGTATGTAAGATACTCTGCTAAACTCTGGTGATACAAATACAAACAAGAAAAAGTATATTTGCTCTCAAAGGATTTATATTTTAACAGGAGAAGGCAATATAGTAAGAAGAACCGAAAAGGGAGAAGGCCATGTCTGGAGATGACCAGTAAACCATGAACAAGCTTGGTTTAGGACAAGATGAAGTGAAGGCTTACCTGTCATTGACTTGACTTTCCAGGGTCAAAGCCAAGATTCCAGTGGGAGGAAGATGAAGATGTTGGCCAAGGAGGCAGCATAATGTGGAGAGGTAAAGTGAAAATTTGAAGACAAATTGAAGGAACTGGGTATATTCCTCCTTTTAGAAGAGAAGACTAGGCGAAATATGATAGCTGCCTTCATATGTATGAATGGCTCTCATTTGGAAGGGTCACTAGATTTGTTTAGCTCAGCCCCTTATGGCAGAACCAGAACCAAAAAGGTCAATAAAGACTTGATATCAGGAAAAACTTCCTAAGGAGGGACTGGGTTCCCCCATCTTGGAGATCTTCACTTGTTTAGTATATTGTAGTAAGGATTCCTTTTATGTATGTATAGATGCATGCATAGCCATCTAGCTGCTAAGGTCCCTGCCACCTCCCAAATTCTGTAATTTGTGACACTGAGATTAATCTCTCTAAAAATACTTTTTATCACATCACTCTTCTTTTAAAAAACATGCAAGAGTTCCAAAAGGCCTACTGAAGAAATTCCTAACTTCTTAGCCTGATATTCAAAGGGTTCTCCACAACCTGGCCCCAACCACACTATTCCCCCTACATGAATATACTTCAGCCATTCTAGTCCCTGTTCCCTAAGTATACCTTGAGCAATTCTTACAATAGGATTTATTATTCTTCTCACCTGGATGCCTTCCCTCCTACATCTTCCAAAGATAAGCAAGTACAGAAAGGTTTTGGTGCTCACTGGTAGAAAGAATGCTTACATCAATGAAATTACAAATCTACCAAGAATGTACCTGGCTGTTATTCTATAAGGTGGAATTTTTTGAAATACTTCAAACCACAGAAAATCAAGCCTTACTTCTAACTCATGAAAAGCTAAGAATTTTCTTTATTTTCTCAAAGTATCAAAGACTTTAACAAACAAAATCAATAAGTATTAATTAAATGTTTGTTTACCATGTCAGGTAATTAATACTTATTGATTTTGTTTTGCTCTAGGGATAAGACAAGAATGAAATAGTCCCTGCTCTCAGGAAGCTTACATCCTTATGCCCCCTCCAAAAAAGGGGGGGCAGTAATTTAGGGAGGGACACACAGACTTAGAACTGAAAGGGACCTTAGAATCAATGTCAATAATGAATAAATACTTATTAATTGCCTACTCTGTGCCAGGCACTGTGCTAAGCACTGGAGGGACAAAAAGAGACAAACAATCGCTGCCCTCAAGGATCCTATGATCTTTTTTTTTAATTTTTTAACATTTTTATTGAAACTTTTGAGTTTCAAATTCTATCCCTCCCTCTCCTGTCTCCTCCCTGAGACAGTAAGCAATCAGATATAGTTTATACATGTTCAATTATGTAAAACATTTCCATATTAGTCATTTTGTACAAGAAGATTTGAATTAAAAAAATCAAAGAAAGTGAAAAACAGCAAGCTTCAGTCTGTATTCAGACAATATTAGTTCTTTCTCTGGAAATGGATTGTATGCTCCATCACTGGTCCTTTGGAATTGTCTTGGATCATATTGCTGAGAATAGCTAAGTCATTCACAGTTCTTCATCAAATAATATTGCTGTTACTGTGTTCATTCTCCTGGTTCTGTTCACTTCACTATGCATCAGTTCATGTAAGTCTTTCCAGGTTTTTATGAAATCATCCTGCTTGTCATTTCTTACAGTACAATAATATTCCATTACAATCATATACACAATTTGTTAATCCATTCCCCCAGTTGATGGGCATCACTTTGATTTCCAATTCTTAGTCACCACAAAAAGAGTTGCTTTTTTGCATTTCTTTGAGATATAGAACTAGCAGTGGTATTGCTGGATCAAAGGGTATGCACAGTTTTATAGCCTTTTGGGCATAATAAGGAGCTTATAATCTAACTAGAAGTTATCTAGTCCAATACCATCATTTTCGAGATGAGGAAAATGAGATCCAGGGAAGACAAGTCACTTGCTTATGGTCATATTAGCAGTAAGTAACAGGGTCAAGATTCAAACTCTGATTTTTCTGACTTTAGATCCAACCTTTTTTTCTATTATTACTCTATTCTGCCCTAGTTCCTAGTTCAACATCTCAATTCTAGCTGCTATCTTCTAGTCTGATACATTTTCCCTGGGCACAGGAAAGTAATTGTTTCGGTTTTATAATCCTTTCCTGGTACCTTAATCCTTTTTATCTTCTGCTTCTCTACAGGCAATATTCTAAATAAAATTCAACAGATAAGCATCTCTTTTCCCAAAAAAGACATAGTTAAGTAAATTTAAACAAAGTTTAAAGAAAAGACAGAAAACTTAGAGTGAGGATAAAAGTAACTACAAGGATTTTATTCCTCTTTTCCTACATATGCTTCTTGTGCCAGCACTGATTTTTGCTCATGGAATGACATGGCCAAACCTGCATTTTAGCAAGTTAGGAATATCAAAGTCTTTAACGTGAGAAGTAACGGATTATGACAAAAGTATTCAAATTATCTGTGTTACTTCAGACTATTTAAAAGAAGATTGGGTAAATACTAAGAGAATACAAAAAGGCAGAAAATAATTTACCTGATTTCTGACATTATAAGCTTCTTTTCTTAGGAAAATATTTTTTAATCAAAGTGAGGTCTCCATTTCTACTCTACTACATAGCGTTTTATGTTTTTCTGTTGGATCCCAGGCAACCTTGGGAGATGTGATACAACCAAATTCAGCACATTGCTTAAAGAAATCAGATTAACCTTCATTTTTAACTTCAATCTTAAAACAAATTATAACTATTACTAATCTTCAAATCATTTTCTAAATTTAACAGATTTCAATGAAATAAAGTAGAAATTATAAAGACTTCATGAGGGAAAAAGGCCTAATTCTTTCATTCTAGAAGAAAAACACCTCAGCAGTATTTACACTATGCAAAACTACCTTGTAAATTCTGGTTGATAGGCAATATATAAATTTGAGTGACATCTATTATTCAACAAATTTATTGAATACTCACTCCGTATAAAGTAGAATGGTAGGTGTTTTAAGCAAGTGAAAAAGGAATAAGAAGTACTGTCTGCCCTGAGACAGCTTAAAATCTAGTTGGGAATAGAAGATGAATACACAAATCAATATCACATAAGGTATAATGCTAGCACAGGTACAGGAATTCATGAAAGAGGCATCACTTCTTGCTAAAATAATCAGGGACAGCTTCATGAAAAAAGTGGCTTTGAAGTCAACAAAGGTGAGTTTGAAGCCATACTTAGTTATTTAATTGTGACCATGGATGAATGATTTAACCTCTCAAATACTTAGCTTCCTCATCTCTAAAATGAGGAAATAATGCCTGCATTATCCAAGTCAAAGAATTGTCGAGAGCAAAGTGCTTTACTTTACAAAGGCCTTAAAGTATAAAAATGAACATGAATTATTACTGAAGGAATAAAATGGGAGATTAGATTGGAAAGGTAGTTTAGGGTCAAGTTTTAAAGGACCTTGAATATGATGCTTATGAGTTTGAACTTTATCCAGAAGGTAATGGGGAGTCACTGAAGGTTTCTCTGTAGAGGAGTGACCTAAACACTATTCAAAGCAATGTCTAAAGAGCCATTAGTATTTAAGTCACATCAAGTACCAGCTCTCTTCCAATCCCAAACAATAGCTTATAGTACTAAGCAAACAATTAGCCTGCACAGTTTAATAGGCTTGACCTGATTTTTTTTTCTTTTACCAGGCTCATATTGTGAGTTGCATGTTGTAGCCTCAAAATAAGGAGAGGTTATAACACATCAGTTTTATGTGTGTGTGTGGGTGGGTGGGTGTGTGTGTGTGTGTAACACCCTCGATACAACTTTGCAAATGATTTTAGAAAAGCAGGATATCCAAGCCAGTCGAAAAGGGGAAAGTAGAGTAAGTTAAGAAATAATCAAATTGACTTGATTAGACTGAGTCTGAACTATCACAGTACAAAGCTCAAAACAGAGTATGAAATTTTCTCTTTAAAAAAAAAAGATTAATTGCTTTCATTCTGTTTACATTCTTCTATAAGATACGATCCATGATTCTTTCTAAGGAAATTATTATTACTTCCTTATAGTTGGCCTCAGTTTCCTCATTTGTAAGGAGAGGGGGTTGAACTAGAAGATCTCTAATGTCCTTTCCAATTTTAGAATCCTAAATTTGTGCTTGGATAAAGAGCCAGCTAAGCCAAAGGACTTGACTAAACCTGAAATTCAACAAAGCTGGGGTATTAATTTTCAATTTAACCAAAGAAACAATGGGACTACCTAGGCTAGGAAAAAGCAAATCAACGCAATTTACTTGGAATATAACATTTTGGATAAAAGACCAAAAAATCTTAGCTAAAATAAAATTGGAGGAGGGAATGAAAGGAAGAAAAAGATCTGGCTGAAAGGGAAGACAAAGCATGAAGAACACTGGGCCAGTAAGAATGAAAAGCATGCAAAATATAGATTCCTATAGATTGCTAAAGTGCACTAGTTGTAATTGTCAAGTATCAATCTGGATGTTACTGACTGTCCATATCTGGGTATGCCGAAGTGGTTAAAGAAGACCCCCGTCACCTTTTCTATCTGCAGTCCAGGTAAATACTGTTCTTTGACTTACATCTATGTAGTAATGACTACTATCATTGCTAGACCTTGGTTTGTGACTCTGCCTCAAATTCAAAGGGAAACAGATGTTTGTGTTTTAAGAGAATAGCTACATTTCTGATTTTTTCATGTATTCTGTTTGGTGAAGTTCCTTCCCCGGATACTATATTACAATAACTAATTTGAGAATAAAAAGTGAATGCATGGGGCTTGTCCATCCACATCACAATGCATTTTCCCCAAAATGCTGGAAATACTCTCAACTAATCTCGCTCTGTCCCTCCCCTCTACAGTAGCTCTCTCTCTTTTGCTCTCTCTCTCTCTTTCTCTAAACTCATATATTATAATGCCTGTAATTTGTGCTTATGCTTCTGTTCTCCTTGCTTCCAAATACCCTAGTTTATTTAACTAAATACAAGCTGAGAGACACCTGGAGACATCAAATGCTGTAATACAAACCCCTCATGCCTAATATTTCATCAGGGAGGAGTGATGGAAGGCATCAGGAATGCACAATGGAGAGAGATAAGTGAGAAGAAGAAAGAGGTTTTCATCTTAGAAACGTGAAACAGGCTGAAAAATGGTGAAAGACAAACATGATCCAAAATTCACATTCCTTCTCAGACTTCTAATTCTCCCATTGCCTCATTCCTCACTATGTTCTAGCTGCAACCTCCACTCATTTCACTCTTCCCTGTTGTTTCAGTCCAAACCCCTGATTTGTACTCATTTTCATTCCCTTCGAATTCTTATCCCATAGTTAACCAGTTTATAGTTGCAATATCTTTTGCCAACAAATCCCTTGGCCCCTTTGTCCTATTCTTCTCATATCTTAACAGGTCCTAATCCTGAATTACCCCATATGTCTTCTCCATTCATATACCAATGCTGGCGCAGGATGTCGCTTAAGCAGGGGTACTGGTTTCACTGCAAATTTAGTTTATCTAATTTCATCTGTCCCCTTACTGCTATAGCACTCTTTTTACTCTTCCTTGATTACCCGTCTATCTAATTTGGCCCTCTATCCATAATGTTGCAAAGTTGCTTTTCTTTCCCCAATCCACCTTCACCACCCCCTCTCAACCTCATTCTCATTAAAAACTTCCTTCACCCAAAGAAGAAACCCACTCACTTTTGCAACCTTTTGAATATCTGGCTTCTGACACAATACTCAATAGAAAACATTTTCACAAAAAGTCACCAATGATCTCATTAATGCTAAACTCAATAGTCTATTTTCAGTCTTCATTCTTCCTCACCTCTCTTGAATTTCTTGATGATATTGAACACCTCTACCTCCAGAATATTATCTCTTTCCTAGGCATTCTCCTGGTTCTTCTACCTATGTGATCAGTCCTGAAGCTCCTTTACTGAATCACCATATGTGTTCTGCCTCCTATGTACAGGTGTCCCCCAGGGCTCTGTCCTGGGCCCTCTTCTCTTTTTAACTTATACTTTACTTCATGATATCATCTTCCATTGGTTCAATTATCAGCTCTATATAGATGACTCCCAAGTCTCCATGTAGAGTACTTATCACTTTCTGGCCTCCAGTCCCATGTCACCAACTGCCTAGTGGATGTCTTCATCTATATGTCTCACAATTATATAAAATTCACTAAGTCCAAAAAAAAATCATTATCTTTCTCCCCAAACCCACCCCTTCTTCTAACCTTTTGATGGCTCAACCATACTTCCAATCACACAGCACTGCAAACTTAGAATTGTGTTTCACCCCTCACTCTCCTTGAACACTATCTTACTCTTCTGTACCCAATTGATTACTAAATCTCTCAGCTCTTTTTCCTTCCTTATCTATTCGCAAAATGACCACACCACCCTTTTTCAAGCCCTCATCACATCTCACTTGAGTTGCATTAGCTTCCTAATGGTTCTCCCCACCCCAAGTCTTTTCTCTCTCCAATCCACCCACCAAACACCTGTCATATTGATTTTCTGAAAACACAAAACTGACCATGTCACTCCCCTGCTGAAAAAACTTCATTGACTTCTTGTTGCCTTTCAAATAAAATATAAGCACTTCTGGTTGGCCTTACAGGCCTTTAACAAAACTGTCTCTCCAGATTTATTTCACATTGCTTTCCCTAACATACTCTACATTCCAGGCAAATTGGCCTCCTTGTTCAGCATACATGAAATTTCATACCCACCCCTGTCTTTGCACAAGTTATTCTCCATACTTGGAGTGGTCTCTCCTGAATTGTACCTCTTAGAATCCCTAGCTGCTATTCTCATAGGGATTAGTCTTTCTCTTCTCTTGCATATGCTCCCTTCACCACTGTCATACAGACAGTGCACCACTGTCATACAGACACCCTTGTGCAGGTCCTGATCTGGACTATTACAATAGACTTTTAAATAGTCTTCCTACATGAATTCTTTTTCCACTCATCCTCAAATCATCTGCCAAAGTGATTTTTTAAGCATAGAAAAGGGAAGTTTATAAGCCAAGGCACTGGAAGAGCCTGGGTTTATTTAAAAGACACAGTTTTGGGAGATGGCATGGGTTAGAACTAGAGAATAATAAGGAATCTTCCTCATTGCTATTATGAGACAGGATAAACATGGTTCCAGCATTTCTTTGGAGAGAGACCTATGGAGAGAAAGAAAGGACTTTGAAAGATACATTCAGGGAAAAGCCAGTTGCTTAGCATGTCCCTGATTTCCATCTTGCCTCTCTAGATACTTTGGAGAATTTCCTCTTGGGTGAGATTTTCATTTAGTTGACTTCTCCATGAAGAGTTTATTCATTCTGGGAATACTCTATTATATTAAAATTGGTATAAAATCCCTGGTTTCTGTTTATTATCTGCTTGGATAAATAGGTATGTTCACTGTTATGATGGCTTTTAGCATAACTAAATTTTTTGGGGGAGTAAGGCAATCAGGGTTAAGTGACTTGCCCAAGGTCACCCAGCTAGTTCATGTCAAGTGTTTGATCTGAGGCCGGATTTGAACTCAGGTCCTCCTGACTTCAGGGCTGGTGCTCCTATCCACTGCACCTAGTTGCCCCATAGCATAACTAAAATTTGATGTAAAAGATTCAGGCCAGCTGCAATAAGCTTTGAGTACCCCTTCCCCTTTAATGGACAGCAACCAGAGACAGGCCTGAATCTTTAAAAAAAATCATTTCCAGGGGCAGGGGAAGTAGA
>NW_020947897.1:0-5317 GCF_900497805.2 Vombatus ursinus
ATTACTGCAGTCATTGACTACTGTCTCTTGCATACTTAACCTATTCCACTGATCCACCACTCTATTCCTTAGCCAGTACCAAGCAGTTTTGATGATGGCTGCTTTTTAAGATACAATTTAAGATCTGCAACGGCTAGGCCCCTTTCCCCTGCATTTCTTTTCATTAGTTCCCTTGATATTCTGGACTTTTTGTTCTTCCAAATGAATCTTGTTATTATTTTTTCTAGCTCTCTAAAATAATCTTTTGGTAGTTTGATTGGTATGGCACTGAAAAAGTAAATTAGCTTAGGTAGAATTGTCATTTTTATTATAGTAGCTCAGCCTACCCATGAGCAACTGATGTGTTCCCAGTTATTTAGGTCTGACTTTATTTGTGTGAAAAGTGTTTTGTAATTGTGTTCATAGAGTTCCTGGGTTTGTTTCAGTTTCAGTAGACTCCTAAATATTTTGCAATGTCTACAGTAAGTTTAAGTGGAATTTCTCTTTCTATCTCGTGCTGTTGGGCTTTGTTGGTAATATATAGAAATGCTGATGATTTAGGTGGGTTTATTTTATAGCCTGCAACTTTGCTAAAGTTGTTTATTATTTCAAGGAGTTTTTTACTTGATTCTCTAGGATTCTCTCAGTATATCATCATATCATCTGCAAAGAGTGATAGCTCTGTTTCTTCTTTGCCTATTCTACTACCTCCAATTTCTTTTTCTTCTCTTATTGCTAAAGCTAATGTTTCCAGTACAATATTGAACAACAGTGGTGATAATGGACATCCTTGTTTCACCCATGGTCTTATTGGAAATGCTTCTAGCTTGTCCCCATTACATATGATGCTTACTGAAGGTTTTAGATAGATGCTATTTATTATTTTAAGGAAGACTCCACTTATTCCTATGTCCTCTAGTGTTTTTAATAGGAATGGGTGTTGTATTTTGTCAAAAGCTTTTTCTGCATCTATTGAGGTGATCATGTGGTTTCTGTTAGTTTTGGTGTGGATATGATCAATTATGCTGACAGTTTTCCTAATATTGAACCAGCCCTACATGCCTGGTATAAATCCTACCTAGTCATAGTGTATTATTCTTGTGATAAGTTGCTGTAGTCTATTTGCTAACATTTTATTTAAAATTTTTGCATCTATATTCATTAGAGAAATTGGTCTATAATTTTCTTTCTCTGTTTTGACTCTTCCTGGTTTAGGTATCAACACCATACTTGTATCATAGAAAGAATTTGGTAAGACTCCTTGCTCACCTGTTTTCCCAGATAATCTGCATAGTATTGGAATTAATTGTTCTTTAAATGTTTATTAGAATTCACTTGGAAATCCATCTGGCCCAGGAGACTTTTTCCTAGGGAGATCATCAATGGCTTGTTCAATTTCTTTTTCTGAGATAGGGTTATTTAAGTATTTTACTTCCTCTTCTGTTAATCTGGGCAATTTGTATTTTTGTAAGCATTCACCCATTTCACCAAGATTGTCAAATTTATTGGCATGCAGTTAGGAAAATAGTTCCTAATTATTGTTTTAATTTCCTCTTCCTTGGTGGTGGATTCATCCTTTTCATTCTTGATACTGGTAATTTGGTTTTCTTCTTTCTTTTTTTTAAATTAAATTAACCAAAGGTTTATCTATTTTATTGTTTTTTTTTTCATAAAACAGCTCTCAGTATTATTATTAGTTCAATAGTTTTCTTAATTTCAACTTATTAATTTTCCCTTTGGTTTTCAGTATTTCTAATTTGGTGTTTAATTGAGGATTTTTAATTTGTTCTTTTTCTCATTTTTTTTAGTTGTATGGACAATTCATTGATCTCCTCTTTCTCTATTTTTTCCCTGTAAGCACTTAGAGATATAAAACTTCCCCTAAGAACTGCTTTTGCTGCATCCCATAACTTTTGGTATGTTGTCTCATCATTGTCATTCTCTTGAATGAAGTTATTGGTTGTTTCTATGATTGGTTGTTTGACCCATTAATTTTTAAGGATTAGATTATTTAGTTTCCAATTATTGTTTTAGTCTATCTTTCCATGGCCCTTTATTACATATAATTTTTATTGCATCATGATCTGAAAAGGATGCATTTAACATTTCTGCCTTTCTGCATTGGATTGTGAGGTTTTTATGCTCTGGTACATGGTCAATTTTTCTATATGTGCCATGTACTGCCGAGAAAAAAGTATGTTCCTTTCTATCCCTATTCGACTTTCTCCAGAGGTCTACTATAACTAGCTTTTCTAATATTCTATTCACCTCCTTAACTTCTTTCTTTTGTGGTTAGATTTATCTAGTTCAGAGAGGGGGAGGTTGAGATCCCCCATTAGTATAGTTTTGCTGGTTATTTCTTCCTGTAACTCCCTGAACTTCTCCTCTAACAATTTGGATGCTATACCATTTGGTGCATATATGTTTAGTAATGATATTACTTCATTGTCTATGGTGCCTTTTAGAAGGATGTAGTTTCCTTCTTTGCTTTGTCTCAGATCAGGATTGCTACTCTTGCTTTTCTCACTTTAGCTGAAGCATAATATATTCTGCTCCAGCATTTTACCTTTACCCTGTGTGTGTCCCTCTCTTTCAAATGTGTTTCCTGTAAACAACATATTGTAGGATTATGGTTTTTAATCCATTCTTCTATCCACTTCCCTTTTATGGGAGAGTTCATCCCATTCACATTCACTGTTATCATTCGTATCTGTGTCTTTCTCTCCATCCTTTCCCCCACCCCATTTATGCTTTTCTTTCTCCTTTCTTCCTTTCCCTCCTCACTAGTGTTTTGCTTTTGACCACTGCCTCCCTCAGTCCCACCTCCCTTCTATTAGCCCCCTCCCTTTTCTTTCCCTTTACCCTTGCTATATCTTTCCTCCCTTCTCTCCTCCCTCCCTCCCTTTCCTTTCCCCTTTTCCCTCCTACTGCCTATAGGGCAAGTTAGATTTCTATACCTAACTGATTATGTAATTTCCTCCTTGAGCCAAATCTGATGAGAGTAAGGTTCAAACAATGCTTATCTCCCTCCCTTCTCTCCCTCTACTGTAATAGATTTCTGTGCCTTTTCCTGTAACATAATTTATCCCTGTCTGCCTCCTCCTTTCCTTTTCTCAGTTAGATCAGATGAATCTGCTTACTTAGATCCATTTAACTGACTTGATTAGATTGTTTTTTATCAGTACCTCAACGTCAACTTGTACCCAGCCTCTCTATGTATACCCCTTTAAAATGGTGTGATAACAATACAGTTCTCAAGAGTTACAAGTATCATCTTCTCTTGTAGGGATGTAAACTGTTTGCCCTTATTAATAACATGTTAGGTTTTTTTTTTTCTTTCTGTCCCATTTACCTTTTTGATGTTGCTTTGAGTCTTGTATTTGAAGATCAAATTTACTGTTGAGCTCTGGTCTTTTTATCAGGAAGGTTTGGAAGTTCCCTATTTCATTGAATGTCCATCTCCTCCCCTGAAAGATCATGCTCATTTTCACTGGGGAGTTGATCCTTGGTTGCAATCCAAGCTCCTTTGCCTTACAGAAGATCATATTCCACGCCCTACAATCTTTGAATGTAGAAGCTGCAAGGTCCCATGTAATCCTGACTGTGGTTCCATGATATTTAAATTGTTTCTTTCTGGCTGCTTGCAGTATTTTCTCTTTGACCTGGTAATTTTGGAATTTGGCTACTATTATTCCTTGGCATTTTCAATTTGGGATCTCTTTCAGGAGGTGACCAGTGGAGTCTTTCTATGGCTCTTTTACCCCCCCAGTTCTAGGACCTCAGGGTAGTTTTCCTTGATGATTTCCTGAAAGATGCCTGTCCAGGCTCTTCTTTCCATCATGATTTTCAGGCAGACCAATAATTTTTTTTTGATTAACTTATTTTGAATTATCAACAATCACTTCCATAAGCTTTGGAGTTTTAAATTTTTCTCCCCCTCCCTCCCCACCTCCCTTCCCTGGACGGCGCATAATCTGACATAGGCTATACATATACATTCCTATTAAACATATTTTCACCTTAGTGATGTTGCAAGTAAGAATTAGAATTAATAGGAGGAACCACCAGAAAGAGGAAACAAAACACAACAGAAGAAAGAAAATAGCAAATAGTACACTTCAGTCAGATGTGGATAGCATTTTCCATCATGAGGCCTTTGGAGATGTCTTAGATCCTTGCATTGCTGAGAAGGGCGAAGGCTATCAAAGTCAGTCATCACACAATGTGGCTGTTAACTGTGTACAATGTTCTCCTGGTTCTGTTCACTTCACTCAGCATCACTCCATACAAGTCTTTCCAGGTTTTTCTGAAGTCGACCTCCTCATCATTTCTTATAGCACAAATGTATTCCATTACAGTCATATACCACAACTTGTCCAGTCATTCCCCAACTGATGGGCACCAATTTTTTGCCACCACACAAAGAGCTGCTATAAATATTTTTGTACATGTGGGTCCTTTCCCCATTTGTATGACCTCTCTGGGATATAGCACTAGAAGGGCTATTGCTGGGTCAGAAGGTATGCACACTTTTATAGCCCTTTGGGCATAGTTCCAAAATGTTCTCCAAAGTGGTTGGATCAGTTCACAACTCCACCAGCAATGCATCAGTGTTCCAATTTTCCCACATCTTCCCCAGCATTGATCATATTTCCTGTTTTGTCATGTTGGCCAATCTGATAGGTGTGATGTGGTACCTCAGAGTTGTTTTGATTTGCATTTCTCTAATCAATAGTGATTTAAAGCATTTTTTCATATGACTATAGATGGCTTTAATTTCTTCATCTGAGAACTGTCTGTTCATATCCTTGAACCATTTATCAATTAGGGAATGACTTATATTCTTATAAATTTGACTTAATTCTCTATATGTTTTAAAAATGAGGCCCTTATCAGAGAGACTGGTTGTAAAAATTCTTTCCCAATTATCTACTTTCCTTCTAATCTGGGTTGCATTGGCTTTGTTTGTGCAAAACCTTTTCAATTTAATGTAATCAAAGTTATCCATTTTGCTTTTCATAATGTTCTCTACCTCCTGTTTGGTCATGAATTCTTCTGTTCTCCATAAGTCTGACAGGTGAACTATTGCTTGCTTTCCCAGTTTGCTTACGGTGTCAGCCTTTATATCTAAATCACAAACCCATTTTTACTTTATTTTGGTATACGTTGTGTGAGATTTTGATCTGTGCCTCTAGTTTCTGCCATACTCTTTTCCAGTTTTCCCAGCAGTTTTTGTCACAGAGTGGGTTCTTATCCCGGAAGCTGGGGTCTTTGGGTTTATCAAATAATATATTACTGCAGTCATTGACTACTGTCTCTTGCATACTTAACCTATTCC
>NW_020947898.1:0-3093 GCF_900497805.2 Vombatus ursinus
TCCCTTCTGGATCTGGCATTTGATGATTCTAAGCTCCTTGGTCTAAGTGGTGCTCTTTGGGAGACCATATAGAGACTGGAAACGCATCACCCTTCTGAGAAATGACTTCAGAATGTTTGGCTTGGGCCTGATGCCCAGACATCAGTGCATTTCAGGCCCAGCTGCTGATAACATAGGAAACAAATACATTTCGTGGATTGTAAATGGCCCCTTAGCACGTCCAGCCCAAATCTAGCCATCTGTCCTTGGATTTAGCTTCCCCTAGGTTTCAATCACGGTGAGTAAACTTGTAAGTCCTCTTCCATCCCTTGATCTCAGGTTTAGCATCTGTAAAACGAAGATCATAAATTTAGAGTTGAAAGAACCTCAGAGCTAGACTTCTAGTCCAGCCCTCTCATTTTATATATGAGGAAACTGAAACCCAGAGAGGATAAGTGACTTGCCCATGGTCACACAAGTAGTGAGAAAAATGCATTTGAACTCAGGTCCTTTGACTGCAAGAGCGGCATTCTTTTCATGATACCACACGGCCTCTCAAGAAGTCCGGACTTGCTGAACTCGGGTGTTCCTTCCAGCTATGACATTCTATGTTCAAATCGCAAACTCCTCTACTCAAAATGACCTGTGACCTCATTGATTTGGATGTTTTTTATCAATGCTGCTGATTGAATGCTTGTCTACCCCATGCAATCCCTGTCAATAGCCTCCATTTAGTTTGCAACATGCCAAGCCCATCTTCCCCCCTCCCCATATATTTCTCTAACACTCTTTATTTGTTATTTGAAGTTATTACTATAATTTAAATAATTTGAAATTATTATTTATGTCAAAGCCTGTCCACACCCATTGTTCACATCTCCACTGACCTCTGAATCATACTCATTTTTAATCCTTCGGGGACAAGAAAGAATATTACATTTTTCTCAGCCACTAAACAACATTAGGTTTTTTTAAATAGTATTTTATTTTTTTCCAATTACTTTTTATTCACTTTCAACATTCCCTTTTATAAGATTTTGAATTCCAAATTTTTTTTCCCCTTCCTCTCTTCCCTCCCTCCTCCCCAAGACTCCAAGCAATCTGATATAGGTTATATACAACATTGCGGGTCTTTTTTTTTTTTTTAAGTAAAACAATGATCAGAGAATGACTAAACCAAAACAATGCATGTGCTGTAAGAAACAATGAATAGAATGGATACAGAGAAACATAGAAAGACTTAGATGAACTGATGCAAAGTAAAGCTAGCAGAGCCAGGAAAACAATATATGCACAACAATGCAAATGGAAAGAACAACCACCACAAAATAATTGAAACCAAATGTTGTGAAAT
Organism: Vombatus ursinus; assembly: GCF_900497805.2. Classification (NCBI taxonomy): domain Eukaryota; kingdom Metazoa; phylum Chordata; class Mammalia; order Diprotodontia; family Vombatidae; genus Vombatus; species Vombatus ursinus. The sequence continues at coordinate 1,334 of NW_020947898.1, forward strand.
TATAAAGAATTAGCTTAACCCCAAAGAAGAAAGATGAAGAGAATCTCCTCTGCCATCCTTTGCAAAGGTCAAGCTTCTCAAATGTGAGACATTGAATAAAACATAATATTTTTTCAATCTGTTAACCAGGTCTGCTAAAAAAAATTTTTTTTTCTTCCTCTTTTTCTTTTCCTTCCTCTTTTTCTTTTCTTTTTTTAAATTGGGGCAGCTAGGTGGTACAGTGGATAGAACACCAGCCCTGGAGTCAGGAGGACCTGAGTTTAAATATGGGCTCAGATACTTACTAGAGGTGTGACCCTGGGCAAATCACTTAACCCTGATTGCCTCCCCCAAAAAAATTGTTATAAAGGATGATCTCTGCCAGGGAGAAAAGAGGAAAGATGCAGGAAGAAATCTAGGCAATGTAGAAACAAAAGATATCAATAGAAAGCTATTTTTTTTTTTCAAAAAGATGGACTTTGTTTCTAGAAGAATTAAATGAACTTCAAATTCTGGTAAAATTAGGGGGTTTTGGCATTTTCCTGAAGGCAATCCCGCCTGTTCTCTTCCCATCTAATTCTAGACTGAATTTGTTGTCCATTTCTATTGTCTCCCTGGTACATTATTATGCACATGTGTGTATACTCATATACATATATGTGTATATATATGTCTATGTCTACATGTATATGTATATGTGAATATAACATTGTATAATATGCTAATTAGTATATTGTGTAAGATAGATAAACAGACTTTATATTATACATACACACCACTGGGAAAGTTCAATGAATTGTCCATCTAATTGCCTGCCATAATCTGGGGAATAAGTACAATTTTCCCCCCATTTACAGTCATCCCTTCCATATCACAACTTTCCTGGTTTCCATATATTGCTGGTCAGCATAAGAAATTAAATGGGAATTTTGGGGGGAATTTTGCAGAAGCTGAAGAGGATGCTCAAAGGCCAGCAGACAACACAGAAAAAATTTAGAAACTCAGAAATGCACAAAATACATGTGTAGTGTTGTATAATATCAACATATTTTATCTTTTAATGCCATAGTAATTCAGACTTCTCTGGTACAAATGGAAGGCCAAAAAATTTTACCCGGATTTTCCAGATTGGGGGGGGTGAGATGGTGGGAGGTGAGGGGGCGGTGCCATGCCCCCAACCCCACCTCTGAGATGTGGAAGGGAAAACTATAGATAGGTGAAATTCTTTAACCACTCAAGTGTCCAAATCTTGAGAAATTTCCCCTCTGAACCTCATTTTTGTCATCTGTAAAATCATGAAATGCTAGAGTGCAAGGGACCTCAGAAGTAGACTAGTCCGACTGCTACCTGTCCAAGAATCACTTCCAGGACATCATTGTCAAATGGTCATCCAACCTCTGCTTGAAAACCTCCTGTGAAATGAAACACTTGCCAAGATGGTGTCTCTGATTGTCAGGAAGTTTTTCTTCATATCAAGTCAATGCCAGCCTTTTGACAATTTTTACTCACTATTCTTTGTTCTGCCTTCTGGGGTCAAGAAGAAAATATCTGGTCCCTCTTTTACATAATATCTCTTCAAATACTTGAAGATAGCTCTCATGCCTATCCTAAAACTAAATTCCAAACTAAATACCACTAGACTCTTTAACTGTTCCTTATATGGCATAGTCTCCAGTCCTCTCATTATCCTGATTTACTTCCTTTGGGCATTTTCCAACTTATCAACATCCTTCAAAAAAAAAAAAAAAAACCCAACCCAAACCACATAAAGAAAGTGAAAA
>NW_020947899.1:0-12589 GCF_900497805.2 Vombatus ursinus
TCAACTCGGTTGGTGCCTTAGATCTGGTTTGTTTTGGTTTTTTTTTTTGTCTCCCTCTCCAGCTTCCTATTTACCCCACCTGATCTTCCACTGATATCTCCTCGAAGGCCCCAGAAAGGAATGATTTGGAGTCAGAGGACCTGGGTTAAGATATCAACCCTGCTACTTGCTATGTTTGTCACCTTGGACAAATCACTTAACTTTTCTGGATTTAAGATTCTTCAATTGTAAAATGAGGGAGTTGAATGACCTGTAAGCTTTCTTACAACTCTAGACCTTTCTTTCACCTCTGAGCTTCTGCTCCAAGAGCATCCCCTTCCCTCACCCATTGTCTCCTGCTGGGCTTTGGCTAGGCTCTGACAGCTCTCTCCCAGATTCGATCAAGGAGAGCAGGCTGACTCCCCAAACCGCATGGACAGAGGAATGTTTCTCCTGGAAGCCTCCCTTTTATCCTCAGACATGAGAGACACCTGACCCCGAACAGAGTTCAGTATTTTTATGATTCTGTGATTCCATTGATATGAGTACACAATGAGGTACATAGTAAATGTGAAAAAAGATAGGATCTAAATAATAACACAACAGAAGGACATAGCCTGCTCGGGCTCTAGGAAAAGGACATCTATAGATAGATAGAGCACCAGCTCTGGAGTCAGAAGGACCTGAGTTCAAATCTGGCCTCAGACACTTACTAACTGTGTCACCCTGGGCAAGTCACTTAACCCCAATTGCCTAAAAAAAAAGAAAAAGAAAAAGAAAGAAAGAAAAGGACATCTAAGGAGGAAGACATTGTAGATGTTTTTCCAGCACCATCCAGGAAGAGGGTGCTGAGATCAGCAAACATCAATCAAAAAGCATTAAGCTCCTACTAGAAACAAGAACTTTGTTGGGGGAAACAAAGACAAAATGCAAATAAGTCCCTACTTTCAAGAAGCTGATTCAAAGAATAATAGTAAAAATAATAATAATAATAATTCACGTTCATAAAGCAATTTCCTGACAGAAGGTCTGAGGTAAGATCACAGATTTAGAGCTGAAAAGGTCCTCAGAGGTCACCAGTAGTTCAACTCCATCATTTTACAGATGAAAGAACTAAAGACCAGAGAGATGAATTGACTTAAAGGAAGGTCACACAGACAGTAAGTAACAAAGCTGGGATTTGACCATAGGTCCTGTGGAATCTGTGCTCTTTCCCCTGTGGCACAGTGTCTAAGAAACCCAAATAGAACTCTCCTCTCTTACAGATGTGGAAACTGCAGCCCAGGGAGGTTAAGTGATGTATTTACCTAGGGTCACAGAACTAATAAGCGGAAGACTTAGAACTCCAAGCAAGTAATATCCAGTTGACTCATCAGGACTGACCTTATAAAGGAGATAGTGCATCACAGTCAGAGGACAATACCTTTGAAGGTCGTTCCTCAATCATTCTTGTATTATTAATTTGTTTCTCCAAGCAGGCTTTCCTATTAGAGAGAGAATGTGTTGACCAGCTGATGTGAGTATCTGGTCTGTTTAGTGGTTATATATCTCATTATTTGTTGTTGTTCAGTTGTGTCCAATTCTTTGTGATCCCATTTAGGGTTTTCTTGACAAAGATGCTGGAGGTGTTTGCCATTTCCTTCTCCAGCTCATTTTACAGATAAGGAAACTGAGGCAAACAGAGTCACACAGCTAGTAAGTGTCTGAGGCCAGATTTGAACTCAGGTCTTTCTGACTCAGGGCACAGTGTTCTATCCACTGTGCCACCTAGTTGACCCATACATTTCATTATGAATTGGCATTTATTTTTCCAATCAGTTTTGTGAGACTAGTTTCAAGAATGTCCTTTATTAAACACCTAAGGACCTTTCAGCTCTAAATTCTGTCTATGATCCAACTTTGGGCAGAGAATCCTGCAGTTGGATACTTGGATAAGATAGGATCCCTACCCTCATGAAACTTACGGTCTAGAATGGGGATGAGATACAAAGGAAGATAGCTGTAAGATATAATGTTTCATAAATAGATTCATTTGCAAATGCAAATTGCAAACACAAAAATTGCGAACACAAATGTCATGTGAGATCAGAGGGGGTAAGGCTATTACCAATAGGAGCAATCAGGGAAGGCTTCCTACAGGAGGTGTAATTTGGAAACAAGGTGATACAGTGGATAGAGCGCTGAACTTGGAATCGGGAAGACCTGAATTCAAATACGACCTCAAATACTTACTAGCTAGGTGATCCTAGGCAAGTGAAGTCACATCACCATCTGCTTCAGTTTCCTCAGCTGTAAAATGGGGATCATACTAGCACCTACTTCCCAGGATTTTGGGGAAGATCAAATGAGGTAGTTGTAGTGTTATATAAATGCAAGTTATTGTTATTATTTTAGCTACCATTGATCAGAGCCTTGGAGTATCAAGAAGCTGAGGCAGGGGAGAAAGTACCTCAGAAATAGGGAATAGGGTGGAACAGAGGATCAGAAGTGAGAAAGCAGGCGATGAGCTGAAGGGAGAGCAGTGACTAAATCAGTGCTTGAGGCTTGAAATGATGCGGAATTAAATGGACAGGGAATAAGTCACATGATTGTCATTCCTGGCAGGAGTTACATTTGGGGACATCCCTGGTAGCCTGGCGATCATTGTGGCTACATGAGGGATCTGCCCCCTCCCTCTGATCTGGCTCCCCCTTAAGGCAGGCCCTCTTCTACAGCAGCGGTACAATCCTGGCCTCTCCAGCTCCCTCCCCTTCTCCCAACCATGGGCCTCTCCTCTCCAGCCAATAGATTTGCAGGAACACACCTCTCCAGGCCTCCTGCTAATGTTGGCACAGATTTGCTCTGCTCTGCTTCCTGCCACCCTTATCTTGCCCCTGCATGCAGTGGAAAATCTTACCCCTGGCTTCCTTCTCAGGTCTTTACTGAAATGGGGACATGGGTTCTTCACACCCCAAACCCCTGTCCCAGAACTCAGCCTCCGGTGAAACAGCTCCTAGTTCTCTTCCAGGCTAGAGATCTGGATGCATAAAATCATTCTCTGGTCCATTCTACTCCACTGATTATACCTCTTAATCCTAGAAATCTGAGCAGTGAGGGACCTGAAAACAAACGATGTGAGAGTGAAAAAAAAATACTTTAAAACATAGAATGTAAGATCTGGAAGGAACCTTCGAACGTAGATTATAAGAGCTAAAAGGGACTTCACAGAACATCTGGTTCAATTCCCTCATTTTATAGATGGGGACCTAGGGAGGGGAAGTAACATGCTTAAGGTCATACACTCCATCAGTGGCAAATCTCAAACTAGAACTTAATATTTCTGACTTACATTGCTCCAGACTGCTCTCATCCCTCCTACTTCCTTTGTCACCCACATGTCCACTTCACCTCAACATTTTTGTTCTCCCTGCCCTCCCCACACACTTCAAATTTTCCATCCTTTCTACTATTTATCCACTAAGCCCAGAAACCCCTCTACCCTTTACCTGCCCACTTCTGCCCTCAGCCCATTTTGGTCATTTTCTTTCTTTCTTTTTTTGTGTGAGGCAATCGGGGTTAAGTGACTTGCCCAGGATCACACAGCTAGTAGGTGTCAAGTGTCTGAGGCCGGATTTGAACTCCTGATTCCAAGGCCAGAGCTCTATCCACTGCACCACCTAGCTGCCCCAGCCATTTTGGTCATTTTCAATGTCCTTGGCATAACATTGGGAGCAAGGCAGGATTGGGAGGCAGGAGGGGCCTTTAGAATATGTTTGGTGCTTCTGGAAACCGCCTGGGCTTTGGGGCCCCCAGATGTCAGTTTTGAGAAAGGCCCCCTATCTTATCTCTGTAGCACAGGGAAGGGGAAGTAGTCCAGGGAGAGGTGGTCTCCACACCTTTGCTGAGATGACTCAAGGGGCATGGCACCAAGGATCCAAAGTAGGAATGTCTGTCTTCAGCTTTTACTCACCACCACCACCCCCGTTAACCAACACCCAGAATTCAGTCCTACCCAGAACTTCCAGTCCCTTTCCTAACCTCCCCCAATTCCCCAGGGCAGACCCAGAGGTTTGGAGATGGGGAGGGTTGGGAGCACGCCTGGGCAGGAGGGCATAGGGGCGGGGCACTGGGTGGGGAGAACAGGCCTTTGGATAGGAAATGAGGCAGAGTTAGAACACTTTGCAAACTCCACACCCTCTTCCTCCTCCCATCCCTGGCCAACATCCAGGCTCTTTTCCTCCTTTCCACTCTCCTTCTGCTCTCCAGGCAAGCTTCCACAGGATCTCCCAGCACGCCCGAGCAGAGTAGGGAGAGGGCTCTTCTGACCTTGCTTGCACCCAGCTCCAGAGGAATGCTCCCACTTCTGTCCCTTTTCAGCTGGGTGATCTGTTGCCAGGGAGCCATGGAAGGTAAGTATGTGAACTATCCCACCACTGCAGTCATCTGCCTTTGTCTAGGGTTGACCCTCATTGCACATAAGGGACAGGAAGCAGGGAGGCATATTTGTGTCTATCTCCAGTCATGGGAGGAGGAGGAGATATGGTTTCTGAGGCTAAGGGAAAGACTGGAGGAAGAACAGGAAAGAAACTGAGGGAAAGCTAGGATAAGACAGAGAGGAGGGGGAATAGGAGAAAGAGGAGAGACGGACTAGAGAGGGGAGAAGGGGAGGTGGGAAAGATGAGGAAGAAAAAGAGGGGGATGAAAAAGGATAGGAGGATATGGGGCAGTAGGATAGAAGAATGACAGGGGCAGGATGGAAGAGAGAGAAGGACAGGAAAAAGAAAGAGAACAGAAGAAAGATGAAGGTATGGTGGTAGGAAGACAATGGAGAATGGGGGGATAATTAAGGGAGGATGGGAGAGATAAAGGAGGAGAGAAGAAAATGGGTAAGGATAAGAGAGAGGGAGGTAAGACAGAGAGATGGGGGGGAATAGGAGACATTTGGGGGAAAACAGGAAAGAAACAGGGGGTAGATTCAGAAAAGGTAGGCAGGACTGCAGAGAGTTGGGATGAAAGATGGGAAAGAGATGGGGGGGTATGTGCATGGCAGGGGGCAGGTTGGAGATCAAGAGAGTTGGGAGAGGACAAGACAGAGATGAAGGAATGGAGGAGAAATTTTAGGGAGAGTGAGATAAAGACAGGGAAACAAGGGAGACATATTCAAAAGAAAGATAAGGTAGACAGAAGAGAAACAAGGAGAGATAGATGAACATAGGGGATGAGAGAAAGGTGAGGAGGGACAGAAGAGAGATGAGGAAGGACAGAAGAGACCTGGGGAAGGCAAGAGTGGGATAGATAGGAAAAAATGTGGGGGAGGATGAGAGAATTGGAAACAAATAGGGCATTTGGGGGAGAGATGAGGAGATGCAAGTAGCATAAGGGGGATTAAGGAAGAGAGACATAGAGTTAGGGAAAAGACACCAGGAGGACTGGTGGGGTGGGAGGACAGGAGACAGAATGGAGACGAGGAGAAAAAGATGAGGGAAGGATAGAGAAGAATGGGAGAGAATGAGTGAGAGATGGGAGGACAAGAGAAAAAGTGGAGGATCAGAAGGAGATTTGGGTGTTGACTGATGGGAAAATAAGGTGTTACCTGTTACCATTGCCTCTAGATCTGTGCTTTGGGATCTTTGATTACTGTAGTTGGTTCAGAGGGGATAATCCCATAGGATTGGAATGCCCATTTCCTCTGTCTATTTGAGATTTTCCAACATGGGGAGAAGGGTGTGAAAATTTTATCTAGGATCTCATATACTATGAGGCCTTTTGGGCCCAGGTGGATACCTATCTATAAAGTTGTATTTGTTGAAGCAGGAGGAAATCTTGGATGGTTTCAGGGGTTATAAGCGAAAAATAGCAAGAAGCAATTAAAACAGCTTGCCATATATCAGATACTAAGCAATTAGTATGGACATTAGGGTTTCCAAGGACAGCCAGGAGGGTAGCTTCTGGTTGTTTTCTCAGGTGAAAGATCAAAGTCCCTTTGAAAGAGTATTCTTTGTGATTCTGCATATGGATGCTAATGCAGATTCTGGGTATGAATGATGAATAAGTTTTCAATACAGAGATCTCAGTTATCAATAATTTTGAACTAGATCTTTAGCTTCATTTGTGTAAGGAACCCCCAGTGAGGAAACTCTGTCAGTGCAGTTCTGTACCTGCTCAGAAATTTATAGTTTTAGCGATTTTCCTGCGGTACTAAGAGGTTAGGTGACTTGTCCAGGGTCACACATCCAGTGTATGGTCAGAGGGGATACTTGAACCCAGGACTTCCTTACCTTCAGGCAAACTTGATATCCATTATACATTATTGACTGTCAATTATTAATCTACCCCAGTATAAAGGTATGTATGCATGTATACATTCTCTAGTAAACAATTTCTCTACATTCCCAAAGAAAGTATGGTACTTGGAGTTACAAAAATTCTAAGAAACAAAATATACTTATATATATTGTGAGAAAGGTCATGGAAATTACATAACCAGATACCATAGATAGAAAGAAAGATGACACATTGATTATGTACTTATTGTGTGCCAGGTACTGCACTAATCACTAGAGATAGTCATAGAAGCAATCAAAACCGTCCCTGCTTACATTCTAATAGGAGAAGATGGTACATAGAAGGGAACTACAAAGCAGGGCACTAGCATTTTCGTGAGGAATGGTCTGGTGTGGATGCCTGGGGCCTGGCAATATAGGGCAAACGCTGAGCTATCAGAGCTGAGGAGTCCAGGGATGGAGCCCAGGGTCCTGATGAGGAGCAGGGGGAGATGATAGTAAAAGGAGATGCTTGATCTGTCAGGGAGCAGGACAGGAAGTCACCCAGAGGTCTGGGCACAGGCAAGATGAATCGAGGCAACTGAGGCAATTTTAATAGGCCCTTCAATAGAGATACAGACAGGCAGGGACAGATGCATTACCTCCCCCACTTCCACATCTCTATTCCTGGGTCATGTATATGCTTAGAGACATACATGTAAATATATACACATACATACCACCATATCACTACCATCACTACCAGACACACACTTGCATACAAGCACATGCACAAGTCCACACCTCATTTCTACCCCTGGGACACATACTGATGTCCATCTGTCCATCCTCTTGTCTGTCTCTGACAATGTAGGTTCGCAGAGCTTCCTCATGCTCCAGATCTCTCATTTCTGGGACCCATTCTCAGTACAGTTTTGGGGCAACGCCTCTCTTGAGGGGTGGACCACTCACACTCTGGAGGGGAGTGGCCACAACATCACCATCCAGCAGCTGAAGCCTCTGGAGTCCCCTGAGCGCTGGAAGCAAACTAAGGAGCACCTGCTCAAGTACCTTGATAATTTCCAAGTCTTAGTACAGTTGGTGAACAAGGAGCGGGGAGTGGCCTGTGAGTGGGGGTGAGGGCCAAACTGGAGAGAGGGAGGGTCTCTCTGTGGGGGAAAGGACTTTGGATGGGAGTAGAGCTTGCTTCTGGTGGGAGGACAATGACTAGGACTCCCTGGGGCTGGTGGAGGAGCCCCTAGGACCTAGGGACAGGGAGCTTGGCATCTGTTCCCCACTGCCTGTAAGTCTTGTTGGACCCCCTGTCTTGGGAAAACTAGGAGTCAGAGACCAAAGTCAAGTGATGTCTACGAGGACCTCTTTTAGCTGGGCAGCCCCTACACAACCTGATCCAGAGGCTGAGAGCTGTCCTGGTAGATCAAACTCCTTAGCTGGCTTCCTCCTTCCCCACAGCCCCTCTTCCCCCCATAGTCCTCTCCATTGTTCCCAGACTTGGCCCCCTCTTCCTCCACAAGCCCTTGACCTGGCTTCTTTCCCTGCAGTCCCACTGACCCTGCGCTGCTTTTTGGGCTGTGAGTTACCCCCTGATGGCCAAGATGCCCATGTCTTCTTTGAAGTGGCCCTGAACGGGAGCTCCTTTGTGAGCTTCCAGCCAGAGAAGGTCCTGTGGTCAGCAAGCCCAGACCAGAGCCACCCCCCCAGAGCTATACAACTTTGCCCTGAAGCAGCTAAATGGCTATAACCAAACCAGGTTCGAGCTTCTGGAATTCTTACAGGACACATGTGTGAACTTCCTGAAGCAGCACATGAACAGAGTCTCAAAGTCAGGTATGTGATTGGATGGGGATGATCAATGGGTACAGGGCCCAGTCCAGGTGTGGGGTGTCCCCAAGGCATTAGATGCTCTGGTACCACCTGTAGGACCCCTCCCCTCCCAGTCACCCTGGGCAGGAGCCCCTTAAGCAGCTAAGCTCTGGGTTGGGCAGGAGAGAAATGGAGATCAGAAGCCTCGAGAATAGTGAGCAGCTTGCCAAGGTCTCCCCAGGCTGACCTCCCCCACTCTTGCCAGGGCCAATCTATTCATTCCTCCTCTCATTCAGCAGAGATTTGCTAAACACTCTGTGCCCAACACTGCTTGCTCCTCCCTCCTCTGACTCAGAGTTGATCCCTTCATATTCTGCAGCATCCCGGGATTCCCGATCCTACACAATGCTGATTCTGGGCATCATCATGGGTGTGTTCACCATCTCCAGTGTAGCTGTTGGCATCTTCCTGTGCACAGGGGGAAGGTGGAGCTAATCTAACCCCTTGCTACAAAAGCAGAGCTGATTATCCCAGCCCAGAAAACCATGTGAAACTGAGGCTTTATGGATCCAAGAGGGAGTGGTGGATGTTGCCTTCTTGGGGATGTTGGGGAGCAAGGGGATGTTACCCCTTGCTCTCCCACCAGGGATTTTGGCCTCAGGAGCTCTGTAGATGCTTCAGTTGGGGTTCTCACCCTAAGAGAGATGTAGTACCATGGATGCATCCAAGGATAACAACATGAAAACAGACCCCAAAACTGATAAATAGTAGGAATCCTGCGGGTGTCCACTCTAAGCACAGTAGGGTCATCACATTTAGAGCTTGAGCAAACTTAGAGATCACCTAGTCCTCATTTTACACATGAGGAAACTGAGGTCCTGAGAGGTTTAAGAAATGTGCCCAAGCTCAGAAAGACAGTAGATAGCAGATAAGTGGGGTTCCAAACTTGATGTTCTTTTTGATATACCATGATGGGCCACGGAAGTGGTAATATCTCCTCTGATTGAAGCCAGAAGGCCTAATGACAGAGTCATGACAGCAAGAACCATTAGAATGATTGTGGACCAATGTATTGGGACTCTGGGTGGGAAATCACTTCTCAAGCAGGTGAGATTTGAAGGGCTCCATCTGTCGCAATGACAGAACCCAACTACCCACCCCCCCCCCCCCTCTCAACATTCAGTGACTTTGAAGTAACCAAGAGCCCTCTCTTACACCGAGGACAAGTGACATCTAAACCTACCTCCTTTTTTCTTGTAAAATTCATTAGGAGTCCCATTTCTCATCTAGCTTCCCTCAATAGTTCTATCAGGGGAGTAGGACAGAGTCTGGAAAGCTCTTGAAAGTGAGAAAATCTTGGGGGGGAGGGGCTCAATTCCCCTACCATCATCACTGGGGCTCTGCAGCCTAGGAGATTCAAATTCTGATTCTGCCAGTAACTTCTGTGAGCTGATCCCTCCATTTCTCTGGTCCTCAGTTTTCTCATATGCAAAATGTGAATAACACTTGCTTTACCTACTTCACATGGCTGTTGTGAGGATTTCATTAGATAGGAGTATCTGTAAAATACTTTGCCACCATCAGACATTTGTGTGTCCTTTATTATTATTACTGTTACTATTATTAATAAATGTTTTTATTATTTTTCTGAGAAAAGTGAGACATCGTCCCTAGGCTGTTGGGAATTGGAGGAGTCCAGTATGACCCACCCTGCCTTCTCAGGAAGGGAGGGAGCAATGGATCCTTGTTAGAGTCTGGAAATCACATAGACATAGCCCCTCTTTTTCCTGTGCTAGAGAAAGAAAGGGCAGCAGGGCTCAGTCTGCTGACCTCATATGCCCAGGGACACAGGCCTGGTCATAATGGTATCAGGAAAACCTCCTGGGGACTGGAGGCGTAAACTGCTCACCCTAGGCACTTCCTGACTTGGGCTGAGAAGAAAAGTGGAACAGAAAAAGAGTCCTTGGGTTGGGCGCTCAGGGTGGGAAGGGGCCCCTCTATGTAGGGGCTCCTAGTCTGTTATCCTGCTGCCTGAGTCTTATCTCCCCCGCTCTAAACTCCATGCTTCATGCCAGAAGTCACCAATTTTTGGCCCGAACTTCCTAACACTGATAGAATCATTGCTTCTTACGGGTGTGATTGAAAAGAAAGAAACGACACGAAGGATTTGGGCTAGGTGCTAAACCCTGGCATTCAAGGTTCCCCATGATATGCTGCCTAAAGAGATGGTAGCCAGAATCTCTGCCTTCTGAAATCCTACCAATCCTTCAGCTCAGGTGCTGTTTCCTCCAGGAAGTCTCTCTTTATCCTTCAGCTGGAAGTGACCTCTCTCTTCTGAGTTCCCACAGCACTTGATTCATGTTTCTCTTGACTCTCCTTTCATACTGCCTTGTCCCCCAAAAGTAAGGACAACCTGGCCCTTAAGAGTTGTAGGGGTAACCCTGAAAGGTTATGGCTTCTAATACAATCACTCATGAGCCCCCATCTAGTGTGCTCTCCACAATTTTTATCAACCAGTTGACATCAAAGAGTTTTTACAAAGGGATATTTACTGAGAAGGTTTACTGAAGACAGAAAATACAATACAATCCTTCCAAACTGGCAGCTCACTCTTCCCTTGAACACGCAGACAAGGTCCCTAGAGATAGTGGGTACTTGAAGTACAAAGGTGGACACACATACCTTTAGTCCACACATGGGACCAAAAAGTGTCTTGAGGCTGTTGATCCTGGGAGTTCTTTTTCCCTTTCACAGTCCCCACCAAGTTTGTTTTGGGGCTTGTCATCTGGATGGATGAGTTGCTCCTTTGCTCAGCAGGATGGACTCAGCATTTTTCCAGGATGCTCCATCTTGGTTGGTAGGTCAGTCCACTACTGGGCTGGGTCAAGCAGATTACTTCTCAGTGCTAACTTTTTAGCAGACTCAGCCACTGTTGCTGCTGGCTATTGGAATCTCTTCTATTGACTCTGGTTGCTGAGGGAACTTTGCCTCTGATGACTCTTTTGAACTTTTAAGGCTCACAAGGTAGCAACCTGGGCCTTTCTCTGGGTACTTATTCACCTAAAATCATGAAAGAATACACAAACACACACACACACACACACACACACAAGGCATCATATGCTCAGGGATACATGGTGGCTAGGTAGGAAGATAAGAAAGCCTTTGTCCTCCCCACCTGAAGACACAGAAATCTTCACTCAAAAGTCACCAAGGAAAAGAGTGAAAAATCTATCCATGTGAACCTTTTGTATGTACCCTGGGTACATGCTTGGCCAATTGGAAGACTCTTCATTGCCACAATACCAGCCTCTCAAATACTCATGGCCAGGAGTAGGTTCATCAAGGTTCCACAATGCTATATTAAAACAAGGCAGGGAATATTGTACATGACTGATACAACCAACCAGAAGGGGGAAATCTGCACATGCCCTGAGGACCTGGCCTTTGCTGGCCAGTCCCTAAATGACATGTATGCTTATAATAGTAACAACAGCAATAATATTAGCTAATGTCTATTGACTGGCACATTAAGGTTGACAAAGCACTTTACCAGTGAACATGGAGCCAAATGATCTGGGTTTGAGTTCCAACTCTGGATCCTAGCTGCATAACCCCAGGCACAACATTTTATCTCCAGGAGACTTCATTTCCCCATCTGTAAAATGGGGATGATAGTACTTCCTGGGCCTTCCTCACAGAGGTGTCATGAGATCCATCAAATTGAAGCCTGCTGTGACGTATTATCATAGCCAAAATCCTCCTCCAATGCTTCCTTGTGTTGTGGAGGTGATCCTGGGTCCTTGAAGGTCATGCTAGTGGAGTAGAGGCTCTGAAGGGGAGGAGAAGGATGGTGAGAAAGTGCCCTGTGCTGGCATGGAGGTAGACCGCATATCTATAGCCTGAAGACCAGGCCTGCTAAGGGCACAAGAACTCATCACTGGAGGTCTGGCTGCCAGGGATGTATTTTATTTTATTTTATTTTTATTTTTTGACCAAAGAGGCAACTCAGAAAGCATTTTACTACAAAGGGGGGGAGGAAGTTGGGGTCTGCAGGTAGGGTACAGATTCCACATATATTGAAATAAGTTAATTATCTCCTCTCCCAGACTATGGATTCTTTGGGGGAAGACTGTCACTCATCCCTGCTCCTCTTCCCCCAAGGGCCTCCAACCCAGCCAGTGCTCAGTGAATGGGTGGGAAATAAGGCTTATTGAATAGCTGGGCCTGATAGGCAGTGTGAGAAGAAAGGGAAGAGGGAGAGCTGGGGGTTGGGAAGGGCAAAGGGAACAAGTATTTATTAAGGGCCTACTATGTGCTAAGAGCTTTTTTTTTAAAGGCAGCTAGGTGGTGCCACAGTGCATCTATCTGAGCACTGAGCCTGGAATCAAGACCTGAGTTCACATCTGGCCTCAGATACTTACTAGCTGTGTAAGTCACTTAGACTTTGTTTGCCTCAGTTTCCTCAAATATAAAACGAGGATAAAACTGTATCTACCTTGCAGGGTTGTTGTGAGGATCTAATGAAGGGGTGGGGAACCTGC
>NW_020947900.1:0-3091 GCF_900497805.2 Vombatus ursinus
TCCCTTCTGGATCTGGCATTTGATGATTCTAAGCTCCTTGGTCTAAGTGGTGCTCTTTGGGAGACCATATAGAGACTGGAAACGCATCACCCTTCTGAGAAATGACTTCAGAATGTTTGGCTTGGGCCTGATGCCCAGACATCAGTGCATTTCAGGCCCAGCTGCTGATAACATAGGAAACAAATACATTTCGTGGATTGTAAATGGCCCCTTAGCACGTCCAGCCCAAATCTAGCCATCTGTCCTTGGATTTAGCTTCCCCTAGGTTTCAATCACGGTGAGTAAACTTGTAAGTCCTCTTCCATCCCTTGATCTCAGGTTTAGCATCTGTAAAACGAAGATCATAAATTTAGAGTTGAAAGAACCTCAGAGCTAGACTTCTAGTCCAGCCCTCTCATTTTATATATGAGGAAACTGAAACCCAGAGAGGATAAGTGACTTGCCCATGGTCACACAAGTAGTGAGAAAAATGCATTTGAACTCAGGTCCTTTGACTGCAAGAGCGGCATTCTTTTCATGATACCACACGGCCTCTCAAGAAGTCCGGACTTGCTGAACTCGGGTGTTCCTTCCAGCTATGACATTCTATGTTCAAATCGCAAACTCCTCTACTCAAAATGACCTGTGACCTCATTGATTTGGATGTTTTTTATCAATGCTGCTGATTGAATGCTTGTCTACCCCATGCAATCCCTGTCAATAGCCTCCATTTAGTTTGCAACATGCCAAGCCCATCTTCCCCCCTCCCCATATATTTCTCTAACACTCTTTATTTGTTATTTGAAGTTATTACTATAATTTAAATAATTTGAAATTATTATTTATGTCAAAGCCTGTCCACACCCATTGTTCACATCTCCACTGACCTCTGAATCATACTCATTTTTAATCCTTCGGGGACAAGAAAGAATATTACATTTTTCTCAGCCACTAAACAACATTAGGTTTTTTTAAATAGTATTTTATTTTTTTCCAATTACTTTTTATTCACTTTCAACATTCCCTTTTATAAGATTTTGAATTCCAAATTTTTTTTCCCCTTCCTCTCTTCCCTCCCTCCTCCCCAAGACTCCAAGCAATCTGATATAGGTTATATACAACATTGCGGGTCTTTTTTTTTTTTTTAAGTAAAACAATGATCAGAGAATGACTAAACCAAAACAATGCATGTGCTGTAAGAAACAATGAATAGAATGGATACAGAGAAACATAGAAAGACTTAGATGAACTGATGCAAAGTAAAGCTAGCAGAGCCAGGAAAACAATATATGCACAACAATGCAAATGGAAAGAACAACCACCACAAAATAATTGAAACCAAATGTTGTGAAATTATAAAGAATTAGCTTAACCCCAAAGAAGAAAGATGAAGAGAATCTCCTCTGCCATCCTTTGCAAAGGTCAAGCTTCTCAAATGTGAGACATTGAATAAAACATAATATTTTTTCAATCTGTTAACCAGGTCTGCTAAAAAAAATTTTTTTTTCTTCCTCTTTTTCTTTTCCTTCCTCTTTTTCTTTTCTTTTTTTAAATTGGGGCAGCTAGGTGGTACAGTGGATAGAACACCAGCCCTGGAGTCAGGAGGACCTGAGTTTAAATATGGGCTCAGATACTTACTAGAGGTGTGACCCTGGGCAAATCACTTAACCCTGATTGCCTCCCCCAAAAAAATTGTTATAAAGGATGATCTCTGCCAGGGAGAAAAGAGGAAAGATGCAGGAAGAAATCTAGGCAATGTAGAAACAAAAGATATCAATAGAAAGCTATTTTTTTTTTCAAAAAGATGGACTTTGTTTCTAGAAGAATTAAATGAACTTCAAATTCTGGTAAAATTAGGGGGTTTTGGCATTTTCCTGAAGGCAATCCCGCCTGTTCTCTTCCCATCTAATTCTAGACTGAATTTGTTGTCCATTTCTATTGTCTCCCTGGTACATTATTATGCACATGTGTGTATACTCATATACATATATGTGTATATATATGTCTATGTCTACATGTATATGTATATGTGAATATAACATTGTATAATATGCTAATTAGTATATTGTGTAAGATAGATAAACAGACTTTATATTATACATACACACCACTGGGAAAGTTCAATGAATTGTCCATCTAATTGCCTGCCATAATCTGGGGAATAAGTACAATTTTCCCCCCATTTACAGTCATCCCTTCCATATCACAACTTTCCTGGTTTCCATATATTGCTGGTCAGCATAAGAAATTAAATGGGAATTTTGGGGGGAATTTTGCAGAAGCTGAAGAGGATGCTCAAAGGCCAGCAGACAACACAGAAAAAATTTAGAAACTCAGAAATGCACAAAATACATGTGTAGTGTTGTATAATATCAACATATTTTATCTTTTAATGCCATAGTAATTCAGACTTCTCTGGTACAAATGGAAGGCCAAAAAATTTTACCCGGATTTTCCAGATTGGGGGGGGTGAGATGGTGGGAGGTGAGGGGGCGGTGCCATGCCCCCAACCCCACCTCTGAGATGTGGAAGGGAAAACTATAGATAGGTGAAATTCTTTAACCACTCAAGTGTCCAAATCTTGAGAAATTTCCCCTCTGAACCTCATTTTTGTCATCTGTAAAATCATGAAATGCTAGAGTGCAAGGGACCTCAGAAGTAGACTAGTCCGACTGCTACCTGTCCAAGAATCACTTCCAGGACATCATTGTCAAATGGTCATCCAACCTCTGCTTGAAAACCTCCTGTGAAATGAAACACTTGCCAAGATGGTGTCTCTGATTGTCAGGAAGTTTTTCTTCATATCAAGTCAATGCCAGCCTTTTGACAATTTTTACTCACTATTCTTTGTTCTGCCTTCTGGGGTCAAGAAGAAAATATCTGGTCCCTCTTTTACATAATATCTCTTCAAATACTTGAAGATAGCTCTCATGCCTATCCTAAAACTAAATTCCAAACTAAATACCACTAGACTCTTTAACTGTTCCTTATATGGCATAGTCTCCAGTCCTCTCATTATCCTGATTTACTTCCTTTGGGCATTTTCCAACTTATCAACATCCTTCAAAAAAAAAAAAAAAACCCAACCCAAACCACATAAAGAAAGTGAAAA
>NW_020947901.1:0-12587 GCF_900497805.2 Vombatus ursinus
TCAACTCGGTTGGTGCCTTAGATCTGGTTTGTTTTGGTTTTTTTTTTGTCTCCCTCTCCAGCTTCCTATTTACCCCACCTGATCTTCCACTGATATCTCCTCGAAGGCCCCAGAAAGGAATGATTTGGAGTCAGAGGACCTGGGTTAAGATATCAACCCTGCTACTTGCTATGTTTGTCACCTTGGACAAATCACTTAACTTTTCTGGATTTAAGATTCTTCAATTGTAAAATGAGGGAGTTGAATGACCTGTAAGCTTTCTTACAACTCTAGACCTTTCTTTCACCTCTGAGCTTCTGCTCCAAGAGCATCCCCTTCCCTCACCCATTGTCTCCTGCTGGGCTTTGGCTAGGCTCTGACAGCTCTCTCCCAGATTCGATCAAGGAGAGCAGGCTGACTCCCCAAACCGCATGGACAGAGGAATGTTTCTCCTGGAAGCCTCCCTTTTATCCTCAGACATGAGAGACACCTGACCCCGAACAGAGTTCAGTATTTTTATGATTCTGTGATTCCATTGATATGAGTACACAATGAGGTACATAGTAAATGTGAAAAAAGATAGGATCTAAATAATAACACAACAGAAGGACATAGCCTGCTCGGGCTCTAGGAAAAGGACATCTATAGATAGATAGAGCACCAGCTCTGGAGTCAGAAGGACCTGAGTTCAAATCTGGCCTCAGACACTTACTAACTGTGTCACCCTGGGCAAGTCACTTAACCCCAATTGCCTAAAAAAAAAGAAAAAGAAAAAGAAAGAAAGAAAAGGACATCTAAGGAGGAAGACATTGTAGATGTTTTTCCAGCACCATCCAGGAAGAGGGTGCTGAGATCAGCAAACATCAATCAAAAAGCATTAAGCTCCTACTAGAAACAAGAACTTTGTTGGGGGAAACAAAGACAAAATGCAAATAAGTCCCTACTTTCAAGAAGCTGATTCAAAGAATAATAGTAAAAATAATAATAATAATAATTCACGTTCATAAAGCAATTTCCTGACAGAAGGTCTGAGGTAAGATCACAGATTTAGAGCTGAAAAGGTCCTCAGAGGTCACCAGTAGTTCAACTCCATCATTTTACAGATGAAAGAACTAAAGACCAGAGAGATGAATTGACTTAAAGGAAGGTCACACAGACAGTAAGTAACAAAGCTGGGATTTGACCATAGGTCCTGTGGAATCTGTGCTCTTTCCCCTGTGGCACAGTGTCTAAGAAACCCAAATAGAACTCTCCTCTCTTACAGATGTGGAAACTGCAGCCCAGGGAGGTTAAGTGATGTATTTACCTAGGGTCACAGAACTAATAAGCGGAAGACTTAGAACTCCAAGCAAGTAATATCCAGTTGACTCATCAGGACTGACCTTATAAAGGAGATAGTGCATCACAGTCAGAGGACAATACCTTTGAAGGTCGTTCCTCAATCATTCTTGTATTATTAATTTGTTTCTCCAAGCAGGCTTTCCTATTAGAGAGAGAATGTGTTGACCAGCTGATGTGAGTATCTGGTCTGTTTAGTGGTTATATATCTCATTATTTGTTGTTGTTCAGTTGTGTCCAATTCTTTGTGATCCCATTTAGGGTTTTCTTGACAAAGATGCTGGAGGTGTTTGCCATTTCCTTCTCCAGCTCATTTTACAGATAAGGAAACTGAGGCAAACAGAGTCACACAGCTAGTAAGTGTCTGAGGCCAGATTTGAACTCAGGTCTTTCTGACTCAGGGCACAGTGTTCTATCCACTGTGCCACCTAGTTGACCCATACATTTCATTATGAATTGGCATTTATTTTTCCAATCAGTTTTGTGAGACTAGTTTCAAGAATGTCCTTTATTAAACACCTAAGGACCTTTCAGCTCTAAATTCTGTCTATGATCCAACTTTGGGCAGAGAATCCTGCAGTTGGATACTTGGATAAGATAGGATCCCTACCCTCATGAAACTTACGGTCTAGAATGGGGATGAGATACAAAGGAAGATAGCTGTAAGATATAATGTTTCATAAATAGATTCATTTGCAAATGCAAATTGCAAACACAAAAATTGCGAACACAAATGTCATGTGAGATCAGAGGGGGTAAGGCTATTACCAATAGGAGCAATCAGGGAAGGCTTCCTACAGGAGGTGTAATTTGGAAACAAGGTGATACAGTGGATAGAGCGCTGAACTTGGAATCGGGAAGACCTGAATTCAAATACGACCTCAAATACTTACTAGCTAGGTGATCCTAGGCAAGTGAAGTCACATCACCATCTGCTTCAGTTTCCTCAGCTGTAAAATGGGGATCATACTAGCACCTACTTCCCAGGATTTTGGGGAAGATCAAATGAGGTAGTTGTAGTGTTATATAAATGCAAGTTATTGTTATTATTTTAGCTACCATTGATCAGAGCCTTGGAGTATCAAGAAGCTGAGGCAGGGGAGAAAGTACCTCAGAAATAGGGAATAGGGTGGAACAGAGGATCAGAAGTGAGAAAGCAGGCGATGAGCTGAAGGGAGAGCAGTGACTAAATCAGTGCTTGAGGCTTGAAATGATGCGGAATTAAATGGACAGGGAATAAGTCACATGATTGTCATTCCTGGCAGGAGTTACATTTGGGGACATCCCTGGTAGCCTGGCGATCATTGTGGCTACATGAGGGATCTGCCCCCTCCCTCTGATCTGGCTCCCCCTTAAGGCAGGCCCTCTTCTACAGCAGCGGTACAATCCTGGCCTCTCCAGCTCCCTCCCCTTCTCCCAACCATGGGCCTCTCCTCTCCAGCCAATAGATTTGCAGGAACACACCTCTCCAGGCCTCCTGCTAATGTTGGCACAGATTTGCTCTGCTCTGCTTCCTGCCACCCTTATCTTGCCCCTGCATGCAGTGGAAAATCTTACCCCTGGCTTCCTTCTCAGGTCTTTACTGAAATGGGGACATGGGTTCTTCACACCCCAAACCCCTGTCCCAGAACTCAGCCTCCGGTGAAACAGCTCCTAGTTCTCTTCCAGGCTAGAGATCTGGATGCATAAAATCATTCTCTGGTCCATTCTACTCCACTGATTATACCTCTTAATCCTAGAAATCTGAGCAGTGAGGGACCTGAAAACAAACGATGTGAGAGTGAAAAAAAAATACTTTAAAACATAGAATGTAAGATCTGGAAGGAACCTTCGAACGTAGATTATAAGAGCTAAAAGGGACTTCACAGAACATCTGGTTCAATTCCCTCATTTTATAGATGGGGACCTAGGGAGGGGAAGTAACATGCTTAAGGTCATACACTCCATCAGTGGCAAATCTCAAACTAGAACTTAATATTTCTGACTTACATTGCTCCAGACTGCTCTCATCCCTCCTACTTCCTTTGTCACCCACATGTCCACTTCACCTCAACATTTTTGTTCTCCCTGCCCTCCCCACACACTTCAAATTTTCCATCCTTTCTACTATTTATCCACTAAGCCCAGAAACCCCTCTACCCTTTACCTGCCCACTTCTGCCCTCAGCCCATTTTGGTCATTTTCTTTCTTTCTTTTTTTGTGTGAGGCAATCGGGGTTAAGTGACTTGCCCAGGATCACACAGCTAGTAGGTGTCAAGTGTCTGAGGCCGGATTTGAACTCCTGATTCCAAGGCCAGAGCTCTATCCACTGCACCACCTAGCTGCCCCAGCCATTTTGGTCATTTTCAATGTCCTTGGCATAACATTGGGAGCAAGGCAGGATTGGGAGGCAGGAGGGGCCTTTAGAATATGTTTGGTGCTTCTGGAAACCGCCTGGGCTTTGGGGCCCCCAGATGTCAGTTTTGAGAAAGGCCCCCTATCTTATCTCTGTAGCACAGGGAAGGGGAAGTAGTCCAGGGAGAGGTGGTCTCCACACCTTTGCTGAGATGACTCAAGGGGCATGGCACCAAGGATCCAAAGTAGGAATGTCTGTCTTCAGCTTTTACTCACCACCACCACCCCCGTTAACCAACACCCAGAATTCAGTCCTACCCAGAACTTCCAGTCCCTTTCCTAACCTCCCCCAATTCCCCAGGGCAGACCCAGAGGTTTGGAGATGGGGAGGGTTGGGAGCACGCCTGGGCAGGAGGGCATAGGGGCGGGGCACTGGGTGGGGAGAACAGGCCTTTGGATAGGAAATGAGGCAGAGTTAGAACACTTTGCAAACTCCACACCCTCTTCCTCCTCCCATCCCTGGCCAACATCCAGGCTCTTTTCCTCCTTTCCACTCTCCTTCTGCTCTCCAGGCAAGCTTCCACAGGATCTCCCAGCACGCCCGAGCAGAGTAGGGAGAGGGCTCTTCTGACCTTGCTTGCACCCAGCTCCAGAGGAATGCTCCCACTTCTGTCCCTTTTCAGCTGGGTGATCTGTTGCCAGGGAGCCATGGAAGGTAAGTATGTGAACTATCCCACCACTGCAGTCATCTGCCTTTGTCTAGGGTTGACCCTCATTGCACATAAGGGACAGGAAGCAGGGAGGCATATTTGTGTCTATCTCCAGTCATGGGAGGAGGAGGAGATATGGTTTCTGAGGCTAAGGGAAAGACTGGAGGAAGAACAGGAAAGAAACTGAGGGAAAGCTAGGATAAGACAGAGAGGAGGGGGAATAGGAGAAAGAGGAGAGACGGACTAGAGAGGGGAGAAGGGGAGGTGGGAAAGATGAGGAAGAAAAAGAGGGGGATGAAAAAGGATAGGAGGATATGGGGCAGTAGGATAGAAGAATGACAGGGGCAGGATGGAAGAGAGAGAAGGACAGGAAAAAGAAAGAGAACAGAAGAAAGATGAAGGTATGGTGGTAGGAAGACAATGGAGAATGGGGGGATAATTAAGGGAGGATGGGAGAGATAAAGGAGGAGAGAAGAAAATGGGTAAGGATAAGAGAGAGGGAGGTAAGACAGAGAGATGGGGGGGAATAGGAGACATTTGGGGGAAAACAGGAAAGAAACAGGGGGTAGATTCAGAAAAGGTAGGCAGGACTGCAGAGAGTTGGGATGAAAGATGGGAAAGAGATGGGGGGGTATGTGCATGGCAGGGGGCAGGTTGGAGATCAAGAGAGTTGGGAGAGGACAAGACAGAGATGAAGGAATGGAGGAGAAATTTTAGGGAGAGTGAGATAAAGACAGGGAAACAAGGGAGACATATTCAAAAGAAAGATAAGGTAGACAGAAGAGAAACAAGGAGAGATAGATGAACATAGGGGATGAGAGAAAGGTGAGGAGGGACAGAAGAGAGATGAGGAAGGACAGAAGAGACCTGGGGAAGGCAAGAGTGGGATAGATAGGAAAAAATGTGGGGGAGGATGAGAGAATTGGAAACAAATAGGGCATTTGGGGGAGAGATGAGGAGATGCAAGTAGCATAAGGGGGATTAAGGAAGAGAGACATAGAGTTAGGGAAAAGACACCAGGAGGACTGGTGGGGTGGGAGGACAGGAGACAGAATGGAGACGAGGAGAAAAAGATGAGGGAAGGATAGAGAAGAATGGGAGAGAATGAGTGAGAGATGGGAGGACAAGAGAAAAAGTGGAGGATCAGAAGGAGATTTGGGTGTTGACTGATGGGAAAATAAGGTGTTACCTGTTACCATTGCCTCTAGATCTGTGCTTTGGGATCTTTGATTACTGTAGTTGGTTCAGAGGGGATAATCCCATAGGATTGGAATGCCCATTTCCTCTGTCTATTTGAGATTTTCCAACATGGGGAGAAGGGTGTGAAAATTTTATCTAGGATCTCATATACTATGAGGCCTTTTGGGCCCAGGTGGATACCTATCTATAAAGTTGTATTTGTTGAAGCAGGAGGAAATCTTGGATGGTTTCAGGGGTTATAAGCGAAAAATAGCAAGAAGCAATTAAAACAGCTTGCCATATATCAGATACTAAGCAATTAGTATGGACATTAGGGTTTCCAAGGACAGCCAGGAGGGTAGCTTCTGGTTGTTTTCTCAGGTGAAAGATCAAAGTCCCTTTGAAAGAGTATTCTTTGTGATTCTGCATATGGATGCTAATGCAGATTCTGGGTATGAATGATGAATAAGTTTTCAATACAGAGATCTCAGTTATCAATAATTTTGAACTAGATCTTTAGCTTCATTTGTGTAAGGAACCCCCAGTGAGGAAACTCTGTCAGTGCAGTTCTGTACCTGCTCAGAAATTTATAGTTTTAGCGATTTTCCTGCGGTACTAAGAGGTTAGGTGACTTGTCCAGGGTCACACATCCAGTGTATGGTCAGAGGGGATACTTGAACCCAGGACTTCCTTACCTTCAGGCAAACTTGATATCCATTATACATTATTGACTGTCAATTATTAATCTACCCCAGTATAAAGGTATGTATGCATGTATACATTCTCTAGTAAACAATTTCTCTACATTCCCAAAGAAAGTATGGTACTTGGAGTTACAAAAATTCTAAGAAACAAAATATACTTATATATATTGTGAGAAAGGTCATGGAAATTACATAACCAGATACCATAGATAGAAAGAAAGATGACACATTGATTATGTACTTATTGTGTGCCAGGTACTGCACTAATCACTAGAGATAGTCATAGAAGCAATCAAAACCGTCCCTGCTTACATTCTAATAGGAGAAGATGGTACATAGAAGGGAACTACAAAGCAGGGCACTAGCATTTTCGTGAGGAATGGTCTGGTGTGGATGCCTGGGGCCTGGCAATATAGGGCAAACGCTGAGCTATCAGAGCTGAGGAGTCCAGGGATGGAGCCCAGGGTCCTGATGAGGAGCAGGGGGAGATGATAGTAAAAGGAGATGCTTGATCTGTCAGGGAGCAGGACAGGAAGTCACCCAGAGGTCTGGGCACAGGCAAGATGAATCGAGGCAACTGAGGCAATTTTAATAGGCCCTTCAATAGAGATACAGACAGGCAGGGACAGATGCATTACCTCCCCCACTTCCACATCTCTATTCCTGGGTCATGTATATGCTTAGAGACATACATGTAAATATATACACATACATACCACCATATCACTACCATCACTACCAGACACACACTTGCATACAAGCACATGCACAAGTCCACACCTCATTTCTACCCCTGGGACACATACTGATGTCCATCTGTCCATCCTCTTGTCTGTCTCTGACAATGTAGGTTCGCAGAGCTTCCTCATGCTCCAGATCTCTCATTTCTGGGACCCATTCTCAGTACAGTTTTGGGGCAACGCCTCTCTTGAGGGGTGGACCACTCACACTCTGGAGGGGAGTGGCCACAACATCACCATCCAGCAGCTGAAGCCTCTGGAGTCCCCTGAGCGCTGGAAGCAAACTAAGGAGCACCTGCTCAAGTACCTTGATAATTTCCAAGTCTTAGTACAGTTGGTGAACAAGGAGCGGGGAGTGGCCTGTGAGTGGGGGTGAGGGCCAAACTGGAGAGAGGGAGGGTCTCTCTGTGGGGGAAAGGACTTTGGATGGGAGTAGAGCTTGCTTCTGGTGGGAGGACAATGACTAGGACTCCCTGGGGCTGGTGGAGGAGCCCCTAGGACCTAGGGACAGGGAGCTTGGCATCTGTTCCCCACTGCCTGTAAGTCTTGTTGGACCCCCTGTCTTGGGAAAACTAGGAGTCAGAGACCAAAGTCAAGTGATGTCTACGAGGACCTCTTTTAGCTGGGCAGCCCCTACACAACCTGATCCAGAGGCTGAGAGCTGTCCTGGTAGATCAAACTCCTTAGCTGGCTTCCTCCTTCCCCACAGCCCCTCTTCCCCCCATAGTCCTCTCCATTGTTCCCAGACTTGGCCCCCTCTTCCTCCACAAGCCCTTGACCTGGCTTCTTTCCCTGCAGTCCCACTGACCCTGCGCTGCTTTTTGGGCTGTGAGTTACCCCCTGATGGCCAAGATGCCCATGTCTTCTTTGAAGTGGCCCTGAACGGGAGCTCCTTTGTGAGCTTCCAGCCAGAGAAGGTCCTGTGGTCAGCAAGCCCAGACCAGAGCCACCCCCCAGAGCTATACAACTTTGCCCTGAAGCAGCTAAATGGCTATAACCAAACCAGGTTCGAGCTTCTGGAATTCTTACAGGACACATGTGTGAACTTCCTGAAGCAGCACATGAACAGAGTCTCAAAGTCAGGTATGTGATTGGATGGGGATGATCAATGGGTACAGGGCCCAGTCCAGGTGTGGGGTGTCCCCAAGGCATTAGATGCTCTGGTACCACCTGTAGGACCCCTCCCCTCCCAGTCACCCTGGGCAGGAGCCCCTTAAGCAGCTAAGCTCTGGGTTGGGCAGGAGAGAAATGGAGATCAGAAGCCTCGAGAATAGTGAGCAGCTTGCCAAGGTCTCCCCAGGCTGACCTCCCCCACTCTTGCCAGGGCCAATCTATTCATTCCTCCTCTCATTCAGCAGAGATTTGCTAAACACTCTGTGCCCAACACTGCTTGCTCCTCCCTCCTCTGACTCAGAGTTGATCCCTTCATATTCTGCAGCATCCCGGGATTCCCGATCCTACACAATGCTGATTCTGGGCATCATCATGGGTGTGTTCACCATCTCCAGTGTAGCTGTTGGCATCTTCCTGTGCACAGGGGGAAGGTGGAGCTAATCTAACCCCTTGCTACAAAAGCAGAGCTGATTATCCCAGCCCAGAAAACCATGTGAAACTGAGGCTTTATGGATCCAAGAGGGAGTGGTGGATGTTGCCTTCTTGGGGATGTTGGGGAGCAAGGGGATGTTACCCCTTGCTCTCCCACCAGGGATTTTGGCCTCAGGAGCTCTGTAGATGCTTCAGTTGGGGTTCTCACCCTAAGAGAGATGTAGTACCATGGATGCATCCAAGGATAACAACATGAAAACAGACCCCAAAACTGATAAATAGTAGGAATCCTGCGGGTGTCCACTCTAAGCACAGTAGGGTCATCACATTTAGAGCTTGAGCAAACTTAGAGATCACCTAGTCCTCATTTTACACATGAGGAAACTGAGGTCCTGAGAGGTTTAAGAAATGTGCCCAAGCTCAGAAAGACAGTAGATAGCAGATAAGTGGGGTTCCAAACTTGATGTTCTTTTTGATATACCATGATGGGCCACGGAAGTGGTAATATCTCCTCTGATTGAAGCCAGAAGGCCTAATGACAGAGTCATGACAGCAAGAACCATTAGAATGATTGTGGACCAATGTATTGGGACTCTGGGTGGGAAATCACTTCTCAAGCAGGTGAGATTTGAAGGGCTCCATCTGTCGCAATGACAGAACCCAACTACCCACCCCACCCCCACCTCTCAACATTCAGTGACTTTGAAGTAACCAAGAGCCCTCTCTTACACCGAGGACAAGTGACATCTAAACCTACCTCCTTTTTTCTTGTAAAATTCATTAGGAGTCCCATTTCTCATCTAGCTTCCCTCAATAGTTCTATCAGGGGAGTAGGACAGAGTCTGGAAAGCTCTTGAAAGTGAGAAAATCTTGGGGGGGAGGGGCTCAATTCCCCTACCATCATCACTGGGGCTCTGCAGCCTAGGAGATTCAAATTCTGATTCTGCCAGTAACTTCTGTGAGCTGATCCCTCCATTTCTCTGGTCCTCAGTTTTCTCATATGCAAAATGTGAATAACACTTGCTTTACCTACTTCACATGGCTGTTGTGAGGATTTCATTAGATAGGAGTATCTGTAAAATACTTTGCCACCATCAGACATTTGTGTGTCCTTTATTATTATTACTGTTACTATTATTAATAAATGTTTTTATTATTTTTCTGAGAAAAGTGAGACATCGTCCCTAGGCTGTTGGGAATTGGAGGAGTCCAGTATGACCCACCCTGCCTTCTCAGGAAGGGAGGGAGCAATGGATCCTTGTTAGAGTCTGGAAATCACATAGACATAGCCCCTCTTTTTCCTGTGCTAGAGAAAGAAAGGGCAGCAGGGCTCAGTCTGCTGACCTCATATGCCCAGGGACACAGGCCTGGTCATAATGGTATCAGGAAAACCTCCTGGGGACTGGAGGCGTAAACTGCTCACCCTAGGCACTTCCTGACTTGGGCTGAGAAGAAAAGTGGAACAGAAAAAGAGTCCTTGGGTTGGGCGCTCAGGGTGGGAAGGGGCCCCTCTATGTAGGGGCTCCTAGTCTGTTATCCTGCTGCCTGAGTCTTATCTCCCCCGCTCTAAACTCCATGCTTCATGCCAGAAGTCACCAATTTTTGGCCCGAACTTCCTAACACTGATAGAATCATTGCTTCTTACGGGTGTGATTGAAAAGAAAGAAACGACACGAAGGATTTGGGCTAGGTGCTAAACCCTGGCATTCAAGGTTCCCCATGATATGCTGCCTAAAGAGATGGTAGCCAGAATCTCTGCCTTCTGAAATCCTACCAATCCTTCAGCTCAGGTGCTGTTTCCTCCAGGAAGTCTCTCTTTATCCTTCAGCTGGAAGTGACCTCTCTCTTCTGAGTTCCCACAGCACTTGATTCATGTTTCTCTTGACTCTCCTTTCATACTGCCTTGTCCCCCAAAAGTAAGGACAACCTGGCCCTTAAGAGTTGTAGGGGTAACCCTGAAAGGTTATGGCTTCTAATACAATCACTCATGAGCCCCCATCTAGTGTGCTCTCCACAATTTTTATCAACCAGTTGACATCAAAGAGTTTTTACAAAGGGATATTTACTGAGAAGGTTTACTGAAGACAGAAAATACAATACAATCCTTCCAAACTGGCAGCTCACTCTTCCCTTGAACACGCAGACAAGGTCCCTAGAGATAGTGGGTACTTGAAGTACAAAGGTGGACACACATACCTTTAGTCCACACATGGGACCAAAAAGTGTCTTGAGGCTGTTGATCCTGGGAGTTCTTTTTCCCTTTCACAGTCCCCACCAAGTTTGTTTTGGGGCTTGTCATCTGGATGGATGAGTTGCTCCTTTGCTCAGCAGGATGGACTCAGCATTTTTCCAGGATGCTCCATCTTGGTTGGTAGGTCAGTCCACTACTGGGCTGGGTCAAGCAGATTACTTCTCAGTGCTAACTTTTTAGCAGACTCAGCCACTGTTGCTGCTGGCTATTGGAATCTCTTCTATTGACTCTGGTTGCTGAGGGAACTTTGCCTCTGATGACTCTTTTGAACTTTTAAGGCTCACAAGGTAGCAACCTGGGCCTTTCTCTGGGTACTTATTCACCTAAAATCATGAAAGAATACACAAACACACACACACACACA
This sequence comes from Vombatus ursinus, assembly GCF_900497805.2. NCBI lineage: Eukaryota > Metazoa > Chordata > Mammalia > Diprotodontia > Vombatidae > Vombatus > Vombatus ursinus. The sequence continues at coordinate 11,145 of NW_020947901.1, forward strand.
CACACACACAAGGCATCATATGCTCAGGGATACATGGTGGCTAGGTAGGAAGATAAGAAAGCCTTTGTCCTCCCCACCTGAAGACACAGAAATCTTCACTCAAAAGTCACCAAGGAAAAGAGTGAAAAATCTATCCATGTGAACCTTTTGTATGTACCCTGGGTACATGCTTGGCCAATTGGAAGACTCTTCATTGCCACAATACCAGCCTCTCAAATACTCATGGCCAGGAGTAGGTTCATCAAGGTTCCACAATGCTATATTAAAACAAGGCAGGGAATATTGTACATGACTGATACAACCAACCAGAAGGGGGAAATCTGCACATGCCCTGAGGACCTGGCCTTTGCTGGCCAGTCCCTAAATGACATGTATGCTTATAATAGTAACAACAGCAATAATATTAGCTAATGTCTATTGACTGGCACATTAAGGTTGACAAAGCACTTTACCAGTGAACATGGAGCCAAATGATCTGGGTTTGAGTTCCAACTCTGGATCCTAGCTGCATAACCCCAGGCACAACATTTTATCTCCAGGAGACTTCATTTCCCCATCTGTAAAATGGGGATGATAGTACTTCCTGGGCCTTCCTCACAGAGGTGTCATGAGATCCATCAAATTGAAGCCTGCTGTGACGTATTATCATAGCCAAAATCCTCCTCCAATGCTTCCTTGTGTTGTGGAGGTGATCCTGGGTCCTTGAAGGTCATGCTAGTGGAGTAGAGGCTCTGAAGGGGAGGAGAAGGATGGTGAGAAAGTGCCCTGTGCTGGCATGGAGGTAGACCGCATATCTATAGCCTGAAGACCAGGCCTGCTAAGGGCACAAGAACTCATCACTGGAGGTCTGGCTGCCAGGGATGTATTTTATTTTATTTTATTTTTATTTTTTGACCAAAGAGGCAACTCAGAAAGCATTTTACTACAAAGGGGGGGAGGAAGTTGGGGTCTGCAGGTAGGGTACAGATTCCACATATATTGAAATAAGTTAATTATCTCCTCTCCCAGACTATGGATTCTTTGGGGGAAGACTGTCACTCATCCCTGCTCCTCTTCCCCCAAGGGCCTCCAACCCAGCCAGTGCTCAGTGAATGGGTGGGAAATAAGGCTTATTGAATAGCTGGGCCTGATAGGCAGTGTGAGAAGAAAGGGAAGAGGGAGAGCTGGGGGTTGGGAAGGGCAAAGGGAACAAGTATTTATTAAGGGCCTACTATGTGCTAAGAGCTTTTTTTTTAAAGGCAGCTAGGTGGTGCCACAGTGCATCTATCTGAGCACTGAGCCTGGAATCAAGACCTGAGTTCACATCTGGCCTCAGATACTTACTAGCTGTGTAAGTCACTTAGACTTTGTTTGCCTCAGTTTCCTCAAATATAAAACGAGGATAAAACTGTATCTACCTTGCAGGGTTGTTGTGAGGATCTAATGAAGGGGTGGGGAACCTGC
>NW_020947902.1:0-4097 GCF_900497805.2 Vombatus ursinus
GCTCCTTATAGGAGGAGCGGGTACCGGCGTACGGCCGGCAGAAGGTCGGCGTGCGGCCAGTATAAGTGGCGCCCAACGTGGGGCGGAGGAAATAGGCCAGAGGCCCCGTGGACCAGCTGGTCTGGTCGCGGGAAGAGAGACGAGACCCTTAGCCGATAGGGCGAAGGAAGGAGGATGGGACAATTGTTTGGTAAGGTCCCGGATCGGGAGGTGCAAGGGAAAGAAGTGTATAAAAGAGTGAAAGAAGCAGAAATCAGTAGTGAGGAAGAGTCTGGGAGTGAGACAGACTCAGGGAGTGAGACAGAGGACACTGGAAACAGCGAATGGGAAAATAAGCAAGAGAAAAGAAAGCAAGGCCGGGCAGGGGGGCGGGAGCGGGAGGGCAGGAACCGGGAGAGAGCAGGAAACCTTAGCAAGGAAAGCCACGCGGAGGGACGGCCCCCTCCCCCACACTTAACCTACGGAGGGAGGACCTGGGCCCCTTTAGAATGGAAGAAATTTAAGGAGTTAAAAGAGGCACTAAATACAGCGTTTGCAGCTGTTTCCCAATGTGCCCTACGGGCTTTTAGTAAGATACAGGCTTTGGGGAAACAAAGGCCCTCCCTGACCAAGATTAAAAAAGGCATCTGGGATTGGCGCATAGACAAGAGTATGTGACCTAGGAAGTCAGACTCAGACACTGGGAGGAGGGGTCTGGGTCAGTGCTGCACAAGGAGACCCAGGAAGTCAGGAAGGTCACAAGAGGCGTCTGGGGATGACGTTGCATATAGGGAGGGGACTAAGCAAAGGGAAATTGAGATACAACTTATGGGGAAGGGATATTTTGAAGGCTTGTGGTGCATCTGTTTATATACCACCCCCGCAGGATTTTTAATTGGGGCCGTTGGGCAACAAGAGAAATTTTATTGTATCAGACCCACTCCTCTAACATGGAGATCTAATAACCCAGTCTGGGTACCCTAATGGCCCCTCCCTGCAGAGAAAGCCCAGGCTTTACGTGATATAGTGCAGCACCAGTTACAGGTGGGGCACACTGAGCCCACATCCAACCCCTGGAACAGCCCAGTGTTTGTAATAAAAAAGAAATCAGGGAAATTTCGAGTGTTAATAGATCTCAGGGCAGTTAACACCACCCTAGAGCCCATGGGAACCCTACAGCCTGGCCTCCCCTCTCCTAATTTAGTGCCTTCTGGATGGCCTGTGACAGTCATAGACATCCAAGATTGTTTTTTCTCTATCCCATTATCCCCAGAAGATAGAAAGAGATTTGCCTTTACCATACCCACCACCAATAATGCAGGACCAGATTTAAGATATCAGTGGAAGGTCCTGCCCCAAGGAATGTGCTGCAGTCCCACCTTATTTCAGGCTTATGTGGGGAGAGTGCTGGACCCTATCAGGGACAAATGGCCTAAAGCCACAATACTTCACTATATGGACGATATTTTATTAGCCACCAGCAGTGATGAAACATTAGCAAGATTAGTAAAAGAAACCATCTCTACACTTGCTCATTATGGTTTGGTGGTGGCCCCTGACAAAGTCCAACAAAATTACCCACTCATATACCTAGGCCTTCGTATGGAGGCTGTCTCTATTAGCAATCAAATTCCTGAACTAGGGCTTGATAAGATAACCACCTTGAATCACTTCCAAAAGTTAGTGGGACAGATCCAATGGCTCAGGGCCCGAACACCCATTCCTCCTGCTATAATGCAGCCTTTATATGATATATTAAAAGGAAATTCAGATTTAAACTCCCCTCAGGCATGGACTCCTGCTGCTAAGGCAGCAGTGTCCCAAATATTCTCACTTTGGGTCTGGGCCCAAGCCCAGACCACCAAATGGGACCCCAAAGGTAGAATAGAGGTCTCCTTGGTCAATCAACAGAGCCCTTTTTGTGTTATACACCAAGGTCCCAAATTATTAGAATTTGTATATGCAAAGAAGGCTCACAAGGAACTGCCAAATTATTATGAGATGTTAGGGGAACTAGCCTTAGCTGCGGTACAAAGGGCTGTCCACTTGTCTGGACAGCGACCTTTACTTTACTCGAATTTTTACACCTACCAGCGAGCTCCCTGAGATGCCTGTATGGTTTAACTCGTGAACAGGCTCGACAAATTGTGAGGCGATGTGTGCGCTGTGTTCCTTTTCTCCCCCCTCCACCCATTAAGGGGATTAACCCACGAGGTCTTTTTCCCAATGACTTGTGGCAAATGGATGTCACTCATCTTGGCCGTGTCACTATCCATGTCTGCATTGATACTTTTTCCAAATTTATAATGGCCACTGTATCCAGTAAGGAGAACACCCCATCAGTTATTAAGCATCTGTACCATTGTTTTGCCTCTGTGGGGATCCCTCACGTCATTAAAACTGACAACGGGCCTGCCTATTTATCTACACAAATGACTGCCTTTTTTACATCCTTTGGCATTAAGCATGTTACAGGGATCCCCTATAACCCCACAGGTCAGGCTATTGTTGAGCGAGCCCATCGTACCTTGAAAGCTACCCTCAGTAAACAAAAAGGGGGAGTAGGAGGTCAGGGCTCAGGGCGGTGGCCTACCCAAGCAGATGTAGATAAAGCTTTATATACATACAATTTTCTCTGTCTAGAGACACGGGCCTATCCCCCAGCATGCTACAGCTAATAACACCACCCACTTGTAATTCATCTGGCCCCTTAAAAACAGCACTACATGCACCATCCCTTAACCAGAAAGTCCTCTGGAAGGATGATGAGGGAAACTGTCAAGGCCCATCTGTAGTGTTGTGGAGAGGGCCGGGGTATTTATGTCTTACAGATTCTGATGGCCAGAGCCGCTGGGTACCAGAAAGAAGAACAAAATGAGTTGAAGAAGCCCCGGGAGAGACAGCAAGGATGGGAAAAGAAACACAGTCAACAGAAAATTCAGAGAAAGCAGAAAGAAAAGACAGTTAGGATGTCTAAACTGAGTGAAACTGTTTTCACTTTTTGCGCGATCAGGACTTTGCCACAGGTTGCCTCAGCTCCAGTGCCCTGGGAAACAAGAGAGAATGGCTGGGGGCACTGGCGTTGGCAGCATCCATCTTCAAGGAGTTCCAGATACAGGACTTATATAATGGACAGCAATTGCTTGCCTCAAAAATAGAGGAACTGGCCAATAAATTCGTCCAAGCCCTCCAAGTGCAGGCTGATATTGATCAGCAGCTGGAGGAGCAGATTCAAAAAAGTAGCATCGGCTACTCAGGACATTGGGAATGAACTTATGTGGCTTGAATTGAGACAGCAGTTGCCATGTGATGGCTGATATTGATCCATTTGTGTAACACCCTTAAACCATAACGCCACTTGCGACACCATTTCACAAAGTATAATGACACTCTCCCTTTCTTTTCTATTTGATGTAATGTTACCCGTGCCTTTCCCAGATCTAGGCTACAAATCTTTCCTCTGTACTCCAGGCTTTGTGGGTGTTAATTAGACTGGCGCAGAACATATCTGACACTTGGCACCAACACGAGACTGATGATATTTTTCATCACCTTAGTGATTGGATTAAGCATACGTCTTTCCCCATCCCCTCCTTTGTAACCCATTGGGCATTTATAACCCCTTTTGCATTTATACTGTTATTGTTACTACCCACTATTTTAGGAGGTTTTCTTAGGATTTTTAGAGGTTTTGTAGAGGCACTCAGTACCGAAGGCCTAGTATGGAGACCCCGTCTCCACCCCTCTATTAAACAAAAAGGGGGAATTGTGAGGGACTGTCTGATGTTGGTAGCTACCAGGTTGGGCGCTGTGGCAAGAGTAGGGTAAGATCTGGGTATTTTGGAAGTCGAGGCAGGGGCTGTGGTAGGCAGAGTCATGGTGAACTGGGATGGGCTGGATACCGAGAAGCCCTGAGGCAGTGGGCAGTGCTTTGTGAGATAAGCTGGGTACAAGGAAGTAGCTGGAGCTTGAGCTCCTGAGGCAAGGGGCGGTGCCACGTGGGAGTGGGACGGCAGAGGACTGAGTTCCCTTTGCTTAGTCCTCTCCCTATATGCAACGTCATCCCCAGACGCCTCTTGTGACCTTCCTGACTTCCTGGGTCCCTTTGTGCAGCACTG
>NW_020947903.1:0-1871 GCF_900497805.2 Vombatus ursinus
CCTAGAGGGCCACATGTGGCCTTGAGGATGCAGGTTCTCCACTCCTGGATCCCTGTCTTCTCCCCAGATGTGAAGTGTACAGGCCGAGTCCAGGAACCAGCCTGGATAAATTTGGGGATATTTATTGCCAGGGGTTTGGCTAGCATTTGATGATTTATTTTGGTTGTAGAGATTCATGAAAACTAACTATCAAGGCTTACATCAGTGAAACGAAGGCCCATAACTGTGAAATTACAGATTCTTTTAATTTTTAGTATTTTTAACATTAATTTTAAAAAATTTGAGTTCCAAATTTTTCTTCCTCTCCTACCTCTCCCCCACCCATTGAGAAGGCAATCATTATGATATCAATTATACATGTGAAGTCATGCAAAACATATGAAATTGTGGATTCTTGAAGTGATGAAATGAAACCCAAGGCATATGTAATTAGACTTCTGAATTAGAAGGACTTTTTTAAAAGGGATAATAAAATATTCCTGGAATTTTAAAGGCAATGAAGAAACTAGCAAAGAATTGCCATGATTCTGAGTTTCCTGGAAGGAAAGGCACCTTTAAAGTACGTAGATAGGTGATAATAACTGGATGAAATACTGAACTATTTTATTTTACTTTATTTTATTTTTTTGCTTTTTGCTGAGGCAATCAGGGTTAAGTGATTTGCCCAGGGTCACACAGCTAGTAAGTGTCAAGTGTCTGAGGCTGCATTTGAACTCAGGTCCTCATGATTCCAAAGCCGGAGCTCTAGCCACTGCGCCACCTAGCTGCCCCAATATGGAACTATTTAAAAAAAAAAATAACATAACCTATTTTGAACCAGAAAAAATGAAGGATAAAGAAGGGAAAGTAAATTTTTTCTGGCTTTTGGAAGTTATTATTTTTCTTAAACTACTCTGATATAGTGAGAAGAGCACTGGACTTGGAGTTAGAAGACATATATAAATTCCGATCTAAGCAGGGAGGTGGTGCAGTGGATAGAGTGCTGCGCCAGGGGTCTGGAAGACCTGAGTTCAAATCCAGCCTCAGATGCTTCTTAGCTGTGTAACACTGGGCAAGTCACTTAACTTCTGCCTCAATTTTCTCAACTGTAAAATGGGAATAAATTGATTAGCACTAACCTCCTAGGGTTTTTGTAAGGATCAAATGAGATCATATTTATAAAACATTTGGCACAGTGCCTGGCACTTATTAGGTGCTTAATTAATACACATTTGCTTCCTTTCTTTCTTACTATATAACTTACTAGCCTTGTGGCTGTAGAAAGTCAAAACCTATCTGTACTTCAGTTCCCTTATCTTAAAAATAAGGATAAAAATGCTTCCGTTATCTTCTTTACAGAATTGTCAGGAGAAAAGCATTTTGAAAATAGTAAAGAAACATATAAAATTCATTTTTATTACACAAAAAATTAGCTTTAAAGAAAAAAAATAGTACTTGGGGAAGAAACACTGGAAATCCTGAGGATTGGTTGGATTCAATAACAAATCATTAGAGAAAAGAGTCCTCCTTATTCAGGGAGTGGAGTCTACCCTGTGAGCCTAAGAGCCTAGCTATGGGGGTCCAGAAATCCAAATAAAATGTTATAACCAGCCCAGCAGTGAAATTCTGGATCTTGAGACCATTATCAGAAGGCTTCAGATTTGAACTGGATGAGATTAATGCCGTGTAGGAACTGAACCAAACTCTGAGCTTACCAGTGGTAGGGAACCTGCAGCCTTGAGGTCACATGTGGCCTTCTAGGTCCTCGGGTGCAGCCTTTTGACCTAGTCCAAGTTTTACAGAACAAATCCTTTTATTAAAGGGATTTGTTCTGTGAAGTTTGATTCAGTCAAAGGGCCACACTTTAGGGCCTAGAGGGCCACATGTGGCCT
>NW_020947904.1:0-1035 GCF_900497805.2 Vombatus ursinus
GAGTTTGGGTCTCCCAGGTTCTGGGAGGAAGGGATGGGGGGAATTAGAGTTTGAGGTTGAACTATATTTCAATCACAGTCATGTGTCCTTCCCCACTGCTCCTGCAGATATATTTTGCAGGCCAGAATGCTACCACCTGTATTGGTCATATTGGCAATGCAGCTTATATCTCCATGAAAATGGTAAGAGGAATTGAGGGGAGGGGTGCCAAGGTATGGTGTTGCATTGTGTTGCCAGCTTTGCTGCTGGGAGTGCAGTGGAGAAGGGAGTGCTGAGTGAACATGAGTTAGTTCATGGATTACTAGTGTCCTAGATCATTAAGCCAGCTGAAGTTGCTTTATCTTTGGCACATCATTTCTGTTTCGGAGAGGTTTGAGACATCATAAGAATCAGAGAAAATGTCTAGTCCTCCATCTTGTCACATGATCTTGCTGTCTGGATCTCAATGGCATTGGAAAGATGAGAGCAGAGTGTCCTGCATGTAGCTGAGCTATGTTGCAAACTGTGGAACTGCTGCAAACCGTGAAACTTGTGCAGCCCTGTGACTAGAAGCATGATGGGTAGTGGGGGATGGAGTGCCAAGTAAGCAGGCTTCTATTCATTGAGTTTTTAACTTGTTCTTGGAGTCCTAGCTTGTGGGGACAATTGAAATTGTTTTATCTCTTCCACATAATTCCTATTTTGGAAAGATTTGAGAGGTCATGAAGACTGGTCCTCCATCTTGTTGGTCATGTGACCTGATATGGTCTCCTATACTTTTTTTGTATTCCACTTCCTAGTCACCCAGCCCAAATGGGAAGGAGGCATCAAAATCAATAGGTATTATTAACATCTTGGAAATCCACATTTAGTCCATACATGCTATAATATTGTTGTCCTCTTCTTTACAGCATTAGCCATGCCAGAGTACCTCATTTACATTTCATTATGTCAGTTACAAACTATCTGAGGTCCCTCTTCCAATAACATGTAAGGGAGTTGGTATTTCATTTAGGTCTTTGTTCCAAGTTTTGTAAGGACAGAATTAGCACTGGT
>NW_020947905.1:0-5624 GCF_900497805.2 Vombatus ursinus
CCTTAGACTCACTAGGTAATTAAATGTTTGGGTTGGTTTTTTTTTTTAATTGAATTAGTTGAAGCTTGGTGCAGTGTAATGAAAAGCACACAGGTCTTGGAATAAGAAAATCTGGTTTTGAGTCTGGTTCTATCACTTGCCAATTGAATGACAATAAGGAAAAATTACTGTGCATCCTCAGCTTTGCTTGGTTTCAACTCCATGAAATAAGATGCTTTTTCCAGGTTAAATTCATCAGTTCTAATCTCATCACCATGCTGCTAATTCAAGCCTTGATTGACATCACCTCCCTCAGCCCCATTTCCTTTCTGATTGGAGGATTGGAGGGTGATGTAGCAAACTCCTCCCAATGTCATCCTTTCTAGAGGGCAGAAGCTGGACTCTCGGATCACTTTGCTCTGAGTATGCTGGTCTTCTTGGTTTGAACTCTTTGGAACAAGGTTGCTTTCACCAGGTACTGCCCCACCCTCCTGGTGTTCTCCTGAATCCAACTTTTTCTGCCTCTTTTTGTGCATTGTCTCCCCATCACCATTAGATTATGTTTCTTGAGGGCAAGGACTGTCTTTTTATTAATTGTATGGCACATCGTAGGTACTTAATAAATGTTTATTGGATTATATTGCATTTAACCTCTCTGTTTTTATCATACATAAAATAAGGATAATAATAGAATCTACCTCACTGGGTTATTGTGCAGATCAATCAATAAACATTTATTAAGTGCCTTGTTCAGGCATTTTTTTTCAGTCGTGTCCAATTCTTTGTGAACCCACTTTGGGGTTTTCTTGGAAAGATACTAGAAATGGTTTGCCATTTCCCTTTCCAGCTCATTTTACAGTTTAGGAAACTGAGGCAAACAGGGTGAAGTGACTTGCCCAGGGTCACACAGCTAGTAAGTGTGTGAAGCCAGATTTGAGCAGAGGAAGATGAGTCTTCCTGACTCCAGGCTTCACCTAGCCACCCCATATAAATCTTAGCTATTGTTGTTCTGGTCTGAACCTGTGTTTTCATCAGTATAAGGAACTTCTGGTGGACAAACTCTCACCAGCAATGCAGAATGGAAACTTTCCTGTAACTGGAAGTCTTAGAGAGTTGTTGGTCAGCACTTCAAATTTAAATCTTGTCCAGGACCACCCAGCTAGAATGTATCAGAGGCAGAGTCTGATCCTAGGTTTAGCTGTCTCTGGGGTCAGCCTTCTATCTTGGGTCAACTAGGCTGCTGCTACTCTTATTATTACTGTTATTAGTGGAAAAAGTGTTGAACTTGGAAAACCCAGATTCCAGTCCCGACAGCCACTTGCCTAGTTCTGTGTGACTTTGGGCGAGTCATTGAGTTTCTGGAGATTTTAGTTTCTTCCACCTGCAAAACCATGGACTTGGATCAAAAGACCTCTTTAACTCTTTCCAGTTCTAACACAATATTAGCAACAATATTCTATGATTCTTTGTTATAATATGCAGAATGTCTAAGTAAAAACAAAACAACAACAAAAACAAAACAACAAAAAAACCCACCTATCCTAAAGGAATTCCCCATGTGTTTTCTAGGTTTTGTTGCTCATGATAATAAACAGACATTGATTCAGCACTTTAAATACAAAGCACTTGACAGGCAATATTTTAGCTGAGTCTCACCATGACCATGTTGAGCTAGTTAATAGAAGTATTACTACCACTATTTTACAGATGAGGAAACAAAGCTTCAAAGGGGGTGAGGTTAATTTGCCTGTGACTATGCCACTATTGAGTGTCAAAGGAGGTATTTGAAAGTAGGTCTTGTCAAACAGGAAAATGATAACTTTTGGGGAAGATGTGGGAAAATTGGAACATTAATGTATTGTTAGTGGAGTTGTGAATTGATCCAACTGTTCTGGAGAGCAATTTGGAACTATACCCAAAGGGCTATAAAACCCTTTGATCCAGCAATGCCACTTCTAGGGCTGTATCCCAAAGAGATCATACAAATGGGAAAAGACCCACATGTACAAAAATATTTATAGCAGCTCTTTTTGTGGTGGCAAAGAATTGGAAATTGATGGGATGCCCATCAATCGGGGAATGGCTGAACAAGTTGTGGTATATGAATGTGATGGAATGATATTGTGCTATAAGAAATGATGAGCAGGTGGACTTCAGAAAAACCTGGAAAGACTTGTATGGACTGATGCTGAGTGAAGTGAGCAGAACCAGGAGAATGCTGTACACAGTAACAGCCACATTGTGCGATGACTGACTTTGATGGACTTGGCTTTTCTCAGCAATGCAAGGATCTATAAGATACCTCCAAATTTCTCTTGATGGAAAATGCTATCCACGTCCAGAGAAAGAACTATGGAGTTTGAATGCAGATTGAAGCATATGATTTGCTATTTTTTTTCTTCTGTTTAGTTTTGTTTCTTCTTTCTTGTGGTTCCTTTTATTGGTTCTAATTCTTCTTTACAACATGACTAATGTGAAAATATGTTTAATAGGAATGTATATGTAGAGCCTATATCAGATTGCATGCCATCTTGTGGAGGGAGGTGAAGAGAGAGGGGGAGAAAATTTAAAAGTCAAAATCTTACGGAAGTGAATGTTGAAAACTAAAAATAAATCAATAAAAAAATTCAACAACAACAACAAAAAAGAAAGTAGGTCTTGTCCATTGATTTAGAGGTAGAAAGGAGCTTAGAGGCCATCTACGCTCCTCATTTTACAGATGAGGAAACTAAAGCCTGCAGACATTAAGTGACTTGTCCAAAGTCACATAAATATTATGAAAAATGGGATTTGAACTCCTGTCTTCTACTTTAGAGGGAGTGTTCTTTCCACTGGGCCATGCTGCCTCAAGTCCTGGCTAGAATCAGGTGAGCTGATTGTTAAATTTCCTGTGTAAGCATTTATACCTCAGAAATCTGTACATGTTACAAATCAGGGATCGATTCACTTTTGTTGATTGTCTAGGCTTAAGAAAGTGATAGAGAACATGCTAGTAGTGCAGTTAAATTCAACTATTAGCTATTGGGTGGCTATTTTTTCCCAGGGAGTCAGTTGTTAAACACTTAGCAGCACACACACACCTCTTTAGGAAGACACACTGCCTAGCTAGACTCCTGGTGTTTGTCCCCTGGCTTTACTGATTCTGATTCCTACCTTAACTCTGCTGCCTACAGAGGATAGGCATGGGCATGGACTTTTTTTTTTTTAAAGTAATATGCTCACTTGTAAACTTCCAATTTTTTCTTACAGTCTTGATGGTTATCCATCACTGTACTAAAGACTGATTTGAAATGTTTTGGGGCTGGGCAGAAAGTGGGTCTGGCTGTGGTGGAAGGGCATTTGTTTCTTCATAGTGACCTTTTCAGGGTCTTGCCTGAATAATTGGATGCAACTTTTAAAAAAAAGACAACTTAGCTTTTAAAATATTTCACCATAAGCTAGATGAAAGCAAACACCAGGATTTAAAAAAGTAGACTAACTTCTGTTGAAAGGGAAAATGAATCTTCTGAAAGGCCTAGTTACAGTCCAATGAAAGAGAAATAATGGGCATAAATGGTTTTGTTTACAGATAAGACTTTGTAAGTGGAGGGGGGAAGGATTGTGATATTCTAAAATATGGAAATTGCTAACAGTTCTTTCTCATTCTCTAGCATTACCATTTAATTCTTTTTAAAAGAGTAAAAGAGAACCACATTATTTGAAACTTTTTTTTTAAATCCATGGGCAGACTAGAATTATAAATAGTCAGAAGAACAAAAGCTGTGCTCACTGGAGAAACACAGCATTATCATTCAATGTCTGACTTGGGTTTGAGAAGTGAATGTGCTTCTCTCCTTGCACACCTGCTTTCTCTAAACCCTAATAAGAGATTCAGCCACCAGGCTCTCAGGAAAATAAAGCTTCCTCAATTACCAGCATGTGGATTATTCGATCTTGAAGAATGGAGAATGCTGGGCCTGGAGTCAGGTGCCATATCTAATCTGGGTTTAAAATGGGAAAGTTTCTTCACCTCTTACTATTCTCAGCTAGAAAAAAAGTAGAGTGTTGGACCTTTAGGGTAACTTCTAACTATAATAACCTATTATTCTCAAATATCAAAGCCCATTGAGATTTCTCCTCTACTTTCCTGCCACAGTGGAATACCACTATGAGAGATTCATTCTTTTGCCTTGAACAGACTTCTGCAAAGTATAAATACTTCTAAAGAGGTAACAAACATCTTGAGCTGATAGTCATTCATACTTTAGTGTGAATTACTTTATAAGCTCCTTTCCACTGTAATACCTCACTGAAAGTTGGGCTCTGAGAGTGGAAGTCTAAACGGGAATGGGAGGAGAGAGACACCTCCATTCCAAAGTCTCCTTCTTCTCAGCAGTGTAAAGGGAAGTAAGTTTCATTATTTGTTGTCTGGGACCAAGGTCATTGTAATTACTCAGAGTCTGGCTGTAGTATTTTCTTTTATGGCAGTCTAGTCACTGGGAATATTGTTCTCTTGTTTCTGCTTACTTTATTCTGCATTCATTCACACATGTTTTCTTTCCCCTATTTCTCTGAATTCTTTATAGTCTTCATCTATTAGACAGCTAGGTGGAATAGTGGATAGAGCACAGGACCTGGAGTCAGAAGAGCTAAGTTCAAATCTTAACTCAAGCACTAACTTTGTGACCCCGGACAAGTCACTTAACCATGGGGATAATAGCACCTACTTCACAGAGTTCTTGTAAGCATCAAATGAATTAGCATGTGTAAAGAGCTTTCCAAATCTTAAAGCAATATGTTCATGCTAGCTATTATAATTATTAGTACTGTATAATACTATTTCGTTATAGTCACATACCATATATATTTACATATACTTACGTGTATGTGTGTATATATTGGTATATTGTTGTTGATTTTCATTCATTCAAGTTGTGTCTATCTCTTCATGACTCCATTTTGGATGGTTTGCCATTTCCTTTTTCAGTCATTTTACAGATGAGGAAACTAAGGCTAACAGAGTGACTTGCCCAGGGTCATACAGCTAGCAACTATCTGAGGTCAGATTTGAATCCAGGTCTTCCTGGCACCTCGGCACTTTATCTACTGTACCACCTACCTGCCCCATATTGATATATATGGCACCTTTATTTGTGTCTCAGACCTCTTTGGTATATAGGCCCAGTAGTGAGATCTGAGTCAAAGGATATAAAAAGTTCAGTTACTTTTCTTGCATAATTCTAGATATAGAATGGTAGGACTATTTCACAGCTCTACCAATAGTATTAATGTATCACATGTATTCCCATAGTCCTTCCAACAGTGACTGTTCCCCTTATTAAAAAATTATCTTTCCAATTTGTTTGCTGTGAAGGTGAAACCTCAGAGTTGTTTTAAATGTGTATTTCTCTTATTATTGGTTTGAAGCAATCTTTCATATGGTTGTTGATTGTTTGCTATTCTTCTTTTGAAAATTATTCAGGGGGTAGCTAGGTGGCCCAATGGATAGAGCACCAGCCCTGAAGTCAGGAAGACCTGAGTTCAAATCCAGTCTCAGACCAAACTCTTGACACTTACTAGCTGTGTGACCATGGGCAAGTCACTTAACCCCAATTGCCTAAATATATATATATATATATATATATATATATATATATATATATATA
>NW_020947906.1:0-5195 GCF_900497805.2 Vombatus ursinus
ATATATATATATATATATATATATATATATATATATATATATATACACACACACATATATTCAGATTCTTTGACCACTCGCCTTGGGCAATAGCTCTTGGCTTTATACAGGGAATAGATGCTAATAGATATCTTACATATCAGACTACTATCAGCAATATTTGGCACCAATATTTCATTTGATCTGTTCCTTGGGCTGTAATGTTGAATGCCACTATTAAAATCCAGCACTGGTAATTTGAAGAAAGGTGGCCAGGAAGAGTAACGAAGTGAGGTAGAGGGTCACAGAGGAGAAACGAGAAATATGAACTTTATCCTGCTTTACAATTTCAGTTATGGTGGACCTGCCTCAGGTTTGTGATTGTGAACACCAAGGAATAAGAGAAGTCAATTCTATTAGCCTTAGACTATTTGGAGAGGAATCAAGAACGAAAGTGCAAAGTTCTTGTCTTTGCAGGAAAAGTTAGTTAATGATTCCTAAGCAAAAGGGAAGTTCCTTGAGATTGTTCTCCCAACAGTGATGATGGGCTTCCCCCCATCTTTGTTCATGAAACCATAGAATAGCAGATCTGAAAGGGGTCTTGGAAGCCTCGGGCTCCATCCCACCATGCTACTCTTCTGGGCCATCTCCAAGCCACGCTGCCTATACTCTGCATTCATCCATCCATCCATCCATCCATCCATCCATCCATCCATCCATCCATCCATCCATCCATCCATCCATCCATCTATCCTAATAAAACTCTCCTATCACTGAAAACAAAGAAAACAGAGTTTTCTGGGAGAGATAAATAACTTTGACAGGTGTCCTTTTCACGTGTAGAGCCACTGCCTTATTTCATCTAACTGGAATGTTTTATTGGTCTCCTAACTGATCTCCTTTCTCTCATCTAGCTGTCATACCATTGCCAAAGTCAGTCAGTCAGTAACATTGGTTAAGTTCCTGTAGTGTACCAGACACAGTATGTCGGGATTGCAAAATTGGAATTACAAAGAAAGGCCAAAGACATTTCTACCCTTGAGGGTAAAATCATATTCTTAACGTGTGAACCTGACCAAATTATACCTCTTCCCAGTGACCTTGATCAGCCCTCTACATCGTACCAGATAAAATGCCAACTCTGTAACCTGGCCTTTAAGGGCTTTGACAATCACACTTTAATCTACATATCACTCTGTTTCCAACCAAGTTGAACTTGTTTCAAACTGCTCCTCCCTTTTTCTTTCCATTTCCATTCATTTCCCCCCACATCTGTACTACTTTCTTGCATCTGGAATGGACTCTCACATCTCTCTGGCTATTGAAATTCCTCTCTCCCTTTTATGTTTTTGTATGCAATCATTTTTCTTGTTCTCTTTTGCATAATATTTAAATATTTGTGTTTGTTGATAGCTGTTTATAATAAAAATGTTAGCCTTCTCTTCCTACACAATCCCTATTTCCTAGCATAGCTTCCTTAATGCCCGTAGCCTGTCATGATCGCTCCCTCTCCAACCTTTCATTTATCTGTGTTTGACCTTTTTATGTATTTATTACATTCTAATCTTTATTACACACGTTGGTGTCTGTCATTCACCCTAACGTATGATAAAATCCTTAAGGGCAAAGACTGTTGTTTTTCATTTTTGTATCCCCAGCACCTAGGATACAGACATTAAAGAAGAGTTTCTGTTTTCTTACATGACCTCTGAGGTTCCCTCCAGTATCAATAGCCTATGGTTCTAGGCTCTTCCTTTGAATTGGAATGAATTCTAACCCCAATCAAGGGGTTGGAATGCCTGGAAGAGATGAGCTATTTATTTTGCTGCCTTCTATCCTTTGTTGGACACCTTTGAGAATAAGTTAGATTCTCTTTGCTCTAAAAGGACTTTAAAGTGAATCTTTTCAGACATTAGAATGCTCTAGATCAGTGGTGTCAAACTTAAATGGAAATGGGGCCATTAAACCATACATATGAGGCCCTCATATTGACCTAGAAAACCACATGTTGGTATATTTTTTTTTAAAAAAGAAATGTATAAACACATTAAAACCATAGGGGAACTACATTTTAATCTGGTTTGGGCAACATTCAGAATTGTTGTGGGATACTACTTCATCTAGAGGACCTTTCAAGTTCATGAATGCCCCGAGGCCTTATTAGATTTCTCCTTCTTCCAGACTTCTCCAATACTATAGAGATGGACAACAACATATAAATTCCTTCAGGGTAAGGACTATTTCATTTTCATCATGGTATACCTAGTCCCTGGCATTGTACTTGGGACATACTAAGAACTTAATAAATGCTTGTTAATTGATTGAAAAGTAAAAGTAGATTTAAACAAAACCTGAAGTATATATTCCCCTATGGGTAAATATGTGTTCTCAGTCTGTCTATAACCCTTACCTACATATACATAATAAATGCTTCTTGATCAATTCTTTTGACCTTTCTACTTAAAAGCTGGAAATGAAAATTAGTACAATTCCAGAATAGAATCTAAAACAATTGATTGGCTTTCAATTGGCAAAGGAACCAAAAAAGATGTGTGAGGGTGGGAGGAGAGAGCCCAAAACGTAATTTTAGGGAGTTCTTTCATATCTTTATTCAAATATTTGAAAGGTCATCTCACCAAAAGAGGGATTAAAAATATATATGTATAATTTTTTTTTTTTGCTGGACCCCAGAGTAGAGAAATAGAGTAGAAAATAAATGGCAGTAGATTTGAGCTCAATATAAGGAAAAAGTTCTGAACAATTTGAGTTGTTCCAAAATGGAATGAGTTGCCTTATGAAATAATGAGTTCCCTGTCACTGGGGGTATTCAAATGGGAGCTAAATGCCAACTTACCAAGAATTTTATTTATTTATGCCGGGGCTTCTGCCTTGGGTAAAGGGTCAGATTAGATGACTCCTTAGGTTCTTACTTACCATTAGATCACAAGATTCTATTATTCTGTCTTCAGTATATCAATGTATCTGAGATCAACCAATATCAATAAGCTCTTCCAGTGTGTTAGACACAATTGTCTCATCGGCGGGGCTATTTCCACCTACAGTGCAGGTTGATTAGGAGCCGATGACTAATGAGAATTCCCACGCTCTTCTAGGAGTCCTCATCATCACCATAAAAATAACTAACATTTATATAGCACATTTACTATGTGCCAGGCACTGTGTTAAGCACCTTACAATTATTATCTCATTTAATCTTCACAACTACCCTGGGAGGTAGTTGCTGCTATTATCTCCATTTTACAGATAGGGAAACTGAGGCAAGCAGAGGGTTAAGTAACTTGCCCAGAATTATATAGCTATTAAGTGTCTGAGATCAGATTAGAACTCTGGTCTTCCTTTCTCCTACTCCAGGTCACTATGTACTGTGTTGTGCTGGCTTGGGGAATAAGGCTGATGTGCCTCAGTAGGGAGGACGTTCTGGAATGGCTTCACAAATTACTTCCACACTGAAGGGCCCTCATGGCAAGGTCCAGAAGAATGAGAAATGAAGCAAAAATAGCATGCTGAGCTGTCCTAGAGAAAACTGTAAAGTAAGTATGAGTTTGTCTGTAGTATATTCTCTTCTAGTCATCCTGGCTAGAAAGTGGTCCCCAGTGAACGAATACTCATTGATAACCGCTTAATGGGTTCTCTAGGAGATGTGCATTTTGATAGGAGACCCTTTTAGATTAAATAAAAATTTCTTCAAGAAAGATTGAAGGAGTGAATATTGTTCAGTCATGTTCGACTCTTTGAGACCCCATTTGGGTTTTTTTGGCAAAGTTACTGGAGTGGTTTGCCATTTCCTTCTCCAGCTCATTTGACAGATGAGGAAACTGTGACAAGCAGGGTTAAGTGACTTGCCCAGGATCACATAGCTAGTAAGTATCTGAGGCCAGATTTGAACTCTGGAAGAGGAGTCTTTCTGGCTCCAGGCCTGCTCTATCCACGGTGCCACCTACCTGGCCCAAAGGAGGGAATATTTAATGATAAAATTACAAGCTTATGCAGTGTGGGGATGCCTTCCATGAATCCACACAATCTGCAAATCATAGAATTTCAGATTTTGGGGGGACCTTAGAGGTCAGGTAGGATAACTTGTCTTTGAACCAAAATCCTTCCAACTGCACCATGTAGGTTGGTGAGGCCCTTCCTTCTACTACCCTTCTGAATGATGACATATTATTTAACTTCTCCATTTGGGTCTCTTTCACTTACAACATAATTTACAAAGCCTTGTAGGGTCCTAGAATGCAAAAATCCTCTGCTGGTAGGCTTTCTTGTAGTCTTTATTGATAGATTTTGGATTTTTTTGCTCCATAATCCCTTCCCAACAGTCCCCTCTTGCCCCATTATACCCTTTCCTTATGACAACAATAAAAACAGTTAAGCAAAATTGTCTGATACAGTTACTACTTCTGACTGAGTATATAGTATCTTGTACCTGAGGCTACCACCTCTTTTGGACTAAATAATTTCTGAAGTTCTTAACAACTATAAGTTCACAAGATTCTATTATTCTGTACCTCCATACAGGAAGTATAGTATATTCCAACATTAGAAATCTACAACTAATATTAATCAGTACATTTTATTTGACTTCTGTTGTGTTTTACTGTTATCTTCATCTACGTTATTGTAGTCATCATGTCTACTATATACTGGTCTGGCTGTGCTATCTTCATTCAATAGGGGCTCATACAATTTATTTTTCACTTCTCTGAATTCCTCGCATTCATTGCTCCTTCTAAGGTAATATCATTTTAACATATCCATATACCACTATTTGTTCAGCCATTCAATTCAGCCCAAACAATGGGGACCTACTTTGTTCCAAGATTTTTTTCCTACTATAAAAAAGCGCTATTAATATTCTGGTATATATGAAATTGTCATTTTTTTTTCACTTTGACTTGCTTGAGTTATGTATCTAGCTGTGAGATTGCTGGTAAAATCATAAGTGTTTAGTAATTCTTCTTACGTAGTTCCAAATTGATTTCCAGGAATACTGGGCCAACTCACAGTCACACTAATGAGCATATTAGTGTGCCTTTTCCTATAACAGACTTTATTTTAGCCAGCCACTTACCACAACTTTCTCAATAGTATGGCTGTAGTTTCTAAGCTATACTATGGTAGAGAAAGGGTTCTGATGATGATTTTCTATTTAAAAAAAAAAAAAAGCAAAACCATAATGCAACCTTAGTCTATGCAGA
>NW_020947907.1:0-5625 GCF_900497805.2 Vombatus ursinus
CCTTAGACTCACTAGGTAATTAAATGTTTGGGTTGGTTTTTTTTTTTTAATTGAATTAGTTGAAGCTTGGTGCAGTGTAATGAAAAGCACACAGGTCTTGGAATAAGAAAATCTGGTTTTGAGTCTGGTTCTATCACTTGCCAATTGAATGACAATAAGGAAAAATTACTGTGCATCCTCAGCTTTGCTTGGTTTCAACTCCATGAAATAAGATGCTTTTTCCAGGTTAAATTCATCAGTTCTAATCTCATCACCATGCTGCTAATTCAAGCCTTGATTGACATCACCTCCCTCAGCCCCATTTCCTTTCTGATTGGAGGATTGGAGGGTGATGTAGCAAACTCCTCCCAATGTCATCCTTTCTAGAGGGCAGAAGCTGGACTCTCGGATCACTTTGCTCTGAGTATGCTGGTCTTCTTGGTTTGAACTCTTTGGAACAAGGTTGCTTTCACCAGGTACTGCCCCACCCTCCTGGTGTTCTCCTGAATCCAACTTTTTCTGCCTCTTTTTGTGCATTGTCTCCCCATCACCATTAGATTATGTTTCTTGAGGGCAAGGACTGTCTTTTTATTAATTGTATGGCACATCGTAGGCACTTAATAAATGTTTATTGATTGATCTGCACAATAACCCAGTGAGGTAGATTCTATTATTATCCTTATTTTATGTATGATAAAAACAGAGAGGTTAAATGCAATATAATCCAATAAACATTTATTAAGTGCCTTGTTCAGGCATTTTTTTTCAGTCGTGTCCAATTCTTTGTGAACCCACTTTGGGGTTTTCTTGGAAAGATACTAGAAATGGTTTGCCATTTCCCTTTCCAGCTCATTTTACAGTTTAGGAAACTGAGGCAAACAGGGTGAAGTGACTTGCCCAGGGTCACACAGCTAGTAAGTGTGTGAAGCCAGATTTGAGCAGAGGAAGATGAGTCTTCCTGACTCCAGGCTTCACCTAGCCACCCCATATAAATCTTAGCTATTGTTGTTCTGGTCTGAACCTGTGTTTTCATCAGTATAAGGAACTTCTGGTGGACAAACTCTCACCAGCAATGCAGAATGGAAACTTTCCTGTAACTGGAAGTCTTAGAGAGTTGTTGGTCAGCACTTCAAATTTAAATCTTGTCCAGGACCACCCAGCTAGAATGTATCAGAGGCAGAGTCTGATCCTAGGTTTAGCTGTCTCTGGGGTCAGCCTTCTATCTTGGGTCAACTAGGCTGCTGCTACTCTTATTATTACTGTTATTAGTGGAAAAAGTGTTGAACTTGGAAAACCCAGATTCCAGTCCCGACAGCCACTTGCCTAGTTCTGTGTGACTTTGGGCGAGTCATTGAGTTTCTGGAGATTTTAGTTTCTTCCACCTGCAAAACCATGGACTTGGATCAAAAGACCTCTTTAACTCTTTCCAGTTCTAACACAATATTAGCAACAATATTCTATGATTCTTTGTTATAATATGCAGAATGTCTAAGTAAAAACAAAACAACAACAAAAACAAAACAACAAAAAAACCCACCTATCCTAAAGGAATTCCCCATGTGTTTTCTAGGTTTTGTTGCTCATGATAATAAACAGACATTGATTCAGCACTTTAAATACAAAGCACTTGACAGGCAATATTTTAGCTGAGTCTCACCATGACCATGTTGAGCTAGTTAATAGAAGTATTACTACCACTATTTTACAGATGAGGAAACAAAGCTTCAAAGGGGGTGAGGTTAATTTGCCTGTGACTATGCCACTATTGAGTGTCAAAGGAGGTATTTGAAAGTAGGTCTTGTCAAACAGGAAAATGATAACTTTTGGGGAAGATGTGGGAAAATTGGAACATTAATGTATTGTTAGTGGAGTTGTGAATTGATCCAACTGTTCTGGAGAGCAATTTGGAACTATACCCAAAGGGCTATAAAACCCTTTGATCCAGCAATGCCACTTCTAGGGCTGTATCCCAAAGAGATCATACAAATGGGAAAAGACCCACATGTACAAAAATATTTATAGCAGCTCTTTTTGTGGTGGCAAAGAATTGGAAATTGATGGGATGCCCATCAATCGGGGAATGGCTGAACAAGTTGTGGTATATGAATGTGATGGAATGATATTGTGCTATAAGAAATGATGAGCAGGTGGACTTCAGAAAAACCTGGAAAGACTTGTATGGACTGATGCTGAGTGAAGTGAGCAGAACCAGGAGAATGCTGTACACAGTAACAGCCACATTGTGCGATGACTGACTTTGATGGACTTGGCTTTTCTCAGCAATGCAAGGATCTATAAGATACCTCCAAATTTCTCTTGATGGAAAATGCTATCCACGTCCAGAGAAAGAACTATGGAGTTTGAATGCAGATTGAAGCATATGATTTGCTATTTTTTTTCTTCTGTTTAGTTTTGTTTCTTCTTTCTTGTGGTTCCTTTTATTGGTTCTAATTCTTCTTTACAACATGACTAATGTGAAAATATGTTTAATAGGAATGTATATGTAGAGCCTATATCAGATTGCATGCCATCTTGTGGAGGGAGGTGAAGAGAGAGGGGGAGAAAATTTAAAAGTCAAAATCTTACGGAAGTGAATGTTGAAAACTAAAAATAAATCAATAAAAAAATTCAACAACAACAACAAAAAAGAAAGTAGGTCTTGTCCATTGATTTAGAGGTAGAAAGGAGCTTAGAGGCCATCTACGCTCCTCATTTTACAGATGAGGAAACTAAAGCCTGCAGACATTAAGTGACTTGTCCAAAGTCACATAAATATTATGAAAAATGGGATTTGAACTCCTGTCTTCTACTTTAGAGGGAGTGTTCTTTCCACTGGGCCATGCTGCCTCAAGTCCTGGCTAGAATCAGGTGAGCTGATTGTTAAATTTCCTGTGTAAGCATTTATACCTCAGAAATCTGTACATGTTACAAATCAGGGATCGATTCACTTTTGTTGATTGTCTAGGCTTAAGAAAGTGATAGAGAACATGCTAGTAGTGCAGTTAAATTCAACTATTAGCTATTGGGTGGCTATTTTTTCCCAGGGAGTCAGTTGTTAAACACTTAGCAGCACACACACACCTCTTTAGGAAGACACACTGCCTAGCTAGACTCCTGGTGTTTGTCCCCTGGCTTTACTGATTCTGATTCCTACCTTAACTCTGCTGCCTACAGAGGATAGGCATGGGCATGGACTTTTTTTTTTTTAAAGTAATATGCTCACTTGTAAACTTCCAATTTTTTCTTACAGTCTTGATGGTTATCCATCACTGTACTAAAGACTGATTTGAAATGTTTTGGGGCTGGGCAGAAAGTGGGTCTGGCTGTGGTGGAAGGGCATTTGTTTCTTCATAGTGACCTTTTCAGGGTCTTGCCTGAATAATTGGATGCAACTTTTAAAAAAAAGACAACTTAGCTTTTAAAATATTTCACCATAAGCTAGATGAAAGCAAACACCAGGATTTAAAAAAGTAGACTAACTTCTGTTGAAAGGGAAAATGAATCTTCTGAAAGGCCTAGTTACAGTCCAATGAAAGAGAAATAATGGGCATAAATGGTTTTGTTTACAGATAAGACTTTGTAAGTGGAGGGGGGAAGGATTGTGATATTCTAAAATATGGAAATTGCTAACAGTTCTTTCTCATTCTCTAGCATTACCATTTAATTCTTTTTAAAAGAGTAAAAGAGAACCACATTATTTGAAACTTTTTTTTTAAATCCATGGGCAGACTAGAATTATAAATAGTCAGAAGAACAAAAGCTGTGCTCACTGGAGAAACACAGCATTATCATTCAATGTCTGACTTGGGTTTGAGAAGTGAATGTGCTTCTCTCCTTGCACACCTGCTTTCTCTAAACCCTAATAAGAGATTCAGCCACCAGGCTCTCAGGAAAATAAAGCTTCCTCAATTACCAGCATGTGGATTATTCGATCTTGAAGAATGGAGAATGCTGGGCCTGGAGTCAGGTGCCATATCTAATCTGGGTTTAAAATGGGAAAGTTTCTTCACCTCTTACTATTCTCAGCTAGAAAAAAAGTAGAGTGTTGGACCTTTAGGGTAACTTCTAACTATAATAACCTATTATTCTCAAATATCAAAGCCCATTGAGATTTCTCCTCTACTTTCCTGCCACAGTGGAATACCACTATGAGAGATTCATTCTTTTGCCTTGAACAGACTTCTGCAAAGTATAAATACTTCTAAAGAGGTAACAAACATCTTGAGCTGATAGTCATTCATACTTTAGTGTGAATTACTTTATAAGCTCCTTTCCACTGTAATACCTCACTGAAAGTTGGGCTCTGAGAGTGGAAGTCTAAACGGGAATGGGAGGAGAGAGACACCTCCATTCCAAAGTCTCCTTCTTCTCAGCAGTGTAAAGGGAAGTAAGTTTCATTATTTGTTGTCTGGGACCAAGGTCATTGTAATTACTCAGAGTCTGGCTGTAGTATTTTCTTTTATGGCAGTCTAGTCACTGGGAATATTGTTCTCTTGTTTCTGCTTACTTTATTCTGCATTCATTCACACATGTTTTCTTTCCCCTATTTCTCTGAATTCTTTATAGTCTTCATCTATTAGACAGCTAGGTGGAATAGTGGATAGAGCACAGGACCTGGAGTCAGAAGAGCTAAGTTCAAATCTTAACTCAAGCACTAACTTTGTGACCCCGGACAAGTCACTTAACCATGGGGATAATAGCACCTACTTCACAGAGTTCTTGTAAGCATCAAATGAATTAGCATGTGTAAAGAGCTTTCCAAATCTTAAAGCAATATGTTCATGCTAGCTATTATAATTATTAGTACTGTATAATACTATTTCGTTATAGTCACATACCATATATATTTACATATACTTACGTGTATGTGTGTATATATTGGTATATTGTTGTTGATTTTCATTCATTCAAGTTGTGTCTATCTCTTCATGACTCCATTTTGGATGGTTTGCCATTTCCTTTTTCAGTCATTTTACAGATGAGGAAACTAAGGCTAACAGAGTGACTTGCCCAGGGTCATACAGCTAGCAACTATCTGAGGTCAGATTTGAATCCAGGTCTTCCTGGCACCTCGGCACTTTATCTACTGTACCACCTACCTGCCCCATATTGATATATATGGCACCTTTATTTGTGTCTCAGACCTCTTTGGTATATAGGCCCAGTAGTGAGATCTGAGTCAAAGGATATAAAAAGTTCAGTTACTTTTCTTGCATAATTCTAGATATAGAATGGTAGGACTATTTCACAGCTCTACCAATAGTATTAATGTATCACATGTATTCCCATAGTCCTTCCAACAGTGACTGTTCCCCTTATTAAAAAATTATCTTTCCAATTTGTTTGCTGTGAAGGTGAAACCTCAGAGTTGTTTTAAATGTGTATTTCTCTTATTATTGGTTTGAAGCAATCTTTCATATGGTTGTTGATTGTTTGCTATTCTTCTTTTGAAAATTATTCAGGGGGTAGCTAGGTGGCCCAATGGATAGAGCACCAGCCCTGAAGTCAGGAAGACCTGAGTTCAAATCCAGTCTCAGACCAAACTCTTGACACTTACTAGCTGTGTGACCATGGGCAAGTCACTTAACCCCAATTGCCTAAATATATATATATATATATATATATATATATATATATATATATATA
>NW_020947908.1:0-5196 GCF_900497805.2 Vombatus ursinus
ATATATATATATATATATATATATATATATATATATATATATATACACACACACATATATTCAGATTCTTTGACCACTCGCCTTGGGCAATAGCTCTTGGCTTTATACAGGGAATAGATGCTAATAGATATCTTACATATCAGACTACTATCAGCAATATTTGGCACCAATATTTCATTTGATCTGTTCCTTGGGCTGTAATGTTGAATGCCACTATTAAAATCCAGCACTGGTAATTTGAAGAAAGGTGGCCAGGAAGAGTAACGAAGTGAGGTAGAGGGTCACAGAGGAGAAACGAGAAATATGAACTTTATCCTGCTTTACAATTTCAGTTATGGTGGACCTGCCTCAGGTTTGTGATTGTGAACACCAAGGAATAAGAGAAGTCAATTCTATTAGCCTTAGACTATTTGGAGAGGAATCAAGAACGAAAGTGCAAAGTTCTTGTCTTTGCAGGAAAAGTTAGTTAATGATTCCTAAGCAAAAGGGAAGTTCCTTGAGATTGTTCTCCCAACAGTGATGATGGGCTTCCCCCCATCTTTGTTCATGAAACCATAGAATAGCAGATCTGAAAGGGGTCTTGGAAGCCTCGGGCTCCATCCCACCATGCTACTCTTCTGGGCCATCTCCAAGCCACGCTGCCTATACTCTGCATTCATCCATCCATCCATCCATCCATCCATCCATCCATCCATCCATCCATCCATCCATCCATCCATCCATCCATCTATCCTAATAAAACTCTCCTATCACTGAAAACAAAGAAAACAGAGTTTTCTGGGAGAGATAAATAACTTTGACAGGTGTCCTTTTCACGTGTAGAGCCACTGCCTTATTTCATCTAACTGGAATGTTTTATTGGTCTCCTAACTGATCTCCTTTCTCTCATCTAGCTGTCATACCATTGCCAAAGTCAGTCAGTCAGTAACATTGGTTAAGTTCCTGTAGTGTACCAGACACAGTATGTCGGGATTGCAAAATTGGAATTACAAAGAAAGGCCAAAGACATTTCTACCCTTGAGGGTAAAATCATATTCTTAACGTGTGAACCTGACCAAATTATACCTCTTCCCAGTGACCTTGATCAGCCCTCTACATCGTACCAGATAAAATGCCAACTCTGTAACCTGGCCTTTAAGGGCTTTGACAATCACACTTTAATCTACATATCACTCTGTTTCCAACCAAGTTGAACTTGTTTCAAACTGCTCCTCCCTTTTTCTTTCCATTTCCATTCATTTCCCCCCACATCTGTACTACTTTCTTGCATCTGGAATGGACTCTCACATCTCTCTGGCTATTGAAATTCCTCTCTCCCTTTTATGTTTTTGTATGCAATCATTTTTCTTGTTCTCTTTTGCATAATATTTAAATATTTGTGTTTGTTGATAGCTGTTTATAATAAAAATGTTAGCCTTCTCTTCCTACACAATCCCTATTTCCTAGCATAGCTTCCTTAATGCCCGTAGCCTGTCATGATCGCTCCCTCTCCAACCTTTCATTTATCTGTGTTTGACCTTTTTATGTATTTATTACATTCTAATCTTTATTACACACGTTGGTGTCTGTCATTCACCCTAACGTATGATAAAATCCTTAAGGGCAAAGACTGTTGTTTTTCATTTTTGTATCCCCAGCACCTAGGATACAGACATTAAAGAAGAGTTTCTGTTTTCTTACATGACCTCTGAGGTTCCCTCCAGTATCAATAGCCTATGGTTCTAGGCTCTTCCTTTGAATTGGAATGAATTCTAACCCCAATCAAGGGGTTGGAATGCCTGGAAGAGATGAGCTATTTATTTTGCTGCCTTCTATCCTTTGTTGGACACCTTTGAGAATAAGTTAGATTCTCTTTGCTCTAAAAGGACTTTAAAGTGAATCTTTTCAGACATTAGAATGCTCTAGATCAGTGGTGTCAAACTTAAATGGAAATGGGGCCATTAAACCATACATATGAGGCCCTCATATTGACCTAGAAAACCACATGTTGGTATATTTTTTTTTAAAAAAGAAATGTATAAACACATTAAAACCATAGGGGAACTACATTTTAATCTGGTTTGGGCAACATTCAGAATTGTTGTGGGATACTACTTCATCTAGAGGACCTTTCAAGTTCATGAATGCCCCGAGGCCTTATTAGATTTCTCCTTCTTCCAGACTTCTCCAATACTATAGAGATGGACAACAACATATAAATTCCTTCAGGGTAAGGACTATTTCATTTTCATCATGGTATACCTAGTCCCTGGCATTGTACTTGGGACATACTAAGAACTTAATAAATGCTTGTTAATTGATTGAAAAGTAAAAGTAGATTTAAACAAAACCTGAAGTATATATTCCCCTATGGGTAAATATGTGTTCTCAGTCTGTCTATAACCCTTACCTACATATACATAATAAATGCTTCTTGATCAATTCTTTTGACCTTTCTACTTAAAAGCTGGAAATGAAAATTAGTACAATTCCAGAATAGAATCTAAAACAATTGATTGGCTTTCAATTGGCAAAGGAACCAAAAAAGATGTGTGAGGGTGGGAGGAGAGAGCCCAAAACGTAATTTTAGGGAGTTCTTTCATATCTTTATTCAAATATTTGAAAGGTCATCTCACCAAAAGAGGGATTAAAAATATATATGTATAATTTTTTTTTTTTGCTGGACCCCAGAGTAGAGAAATAGAGTAGAAAATAAATGGCAGTAGATTTGAGCTCAATATAAGGAAAAAGTTCTGAACAATTTGAGTTGTTCCAAAATGGAATGAGTTGCCTTATGAAATAATGAGTTCCCTGTCACTGGGGGTATTCAAATGGGAGCTAAATGCCAACTTACCAAGAATTTTATTTATTTATGCCGGGGCTTCTGCCTTGGGTAAAGGGTCAGATTAGATGACTCCTTAGGTTCTTACTTACCATTAGATCACAAGATTCTATTATTCTGTCTTCAGTATATCAATGTATCTGAGATCAACCAATATCAATAAGCTCTTCCAGTGTGTTAGACACAATTGTCTCATCGGCGGGGCTATTTCCACCTACAGTGCAGGTTGATTAGGAGCCGATGACTAATGAGAATTCCCACGCTCTTCTAGGAGTCCTCATCATCACCATAAAAATAACTAACATTTATATAGCACATTTACTATGTGCCAGGCACTGTGTTAAGCACCTTACAATTATTATCTCATTTAATCTTCACAACTACCCTGGGAGGTAGTTGCTGCTATTATCTCCATTTTACAGATAGGGAAACTGAGGCAAGCAGAGGGTTAAGTAACTTGCCCAGAATTATATAGCTATTAAGTGTCTGAGATCAGATTAGAACTCTGGTCTTCCTTTCTCCTACTCCAGGTCACTATGTACTGTGTTGTGCTGGCTTGGGGAATAAGGCTGATGTGCCTCAGTAGGGAGGACGTTCTGGAATGGCTTCACAAATTACTTCCACACTGAAGGGCCCTCATGGCAAGGTCCAGAAGAATGAGAAATGAAGCAAAAATAGCATGCTGAGCTGTCCTAGAGAAAACTGTAAAGTAAGTATGAGTTTGTCTGTAGTATATTCTCTTCTAGTCATCCTGGCTAGAAAGTGGTCCCCAGTGAACGAATACTCATTGATAACCGCTTAATGGGTTCTCTAGGAGATGTGCATTTTGATAGGAGACCCTTTTAGATTAAATAAAAATTTCTTCAAGAAAGATTGAAGGAGTGAATATTGTTCAGTCATGTTCGACTCTTTGAGACCCCATTTGGGTTTTTTTGGCAAAGTTACTGGAGTGGTTTGCCATTTCCTTCTCCAGCTCATTTGACAGATGAGGAAACTGTGACAAGCAGGGTTAAGTGACTTGCCCAGGATCACATAGCTAGTAAGTATCTGAGGCCAGATTTGAACTCTGGAAGAGGAGTCTTTCTGGCTCCAGGCCTGCTCTATCCACGGTGCCACCTACCTGGCCCAAAGGAGGGAATATTTAATGATAAAATTACAAGCTTATGCAGTGTGGGGATGCCTTCCATGAATCCACACAATCTGCAAATCATAGAATTTCAGATTTTGGGGGGACCTTAGAGGTCAGGTAGGATAACTTGTCTTTGAACCAAAATCCTTCCAACTGCACCATGTAGGTTGGTGAGGCCCTTCCTTCTACTACCCTTCTGAATGATGACATATTATTTAACTTCTCCATTTGGGTCTCTTTCACTTACAACATAATTTACAAAGCCTTGTAGGGTCCTAGAATGCAAAAATCCTCTGCTGGTAGGCTTTCTTGTAGTCTTTATTGATAGATTTTGGATTTTTTTGCTCCATAATCCCTTCCCAACAGTCCCCTCTTGCCCCATTATACCCTTTCCTTATGACAACAATAAAAACAGTTAAGCAAAATTGTCTGATACAGTTACTACTTCTGACTGAGTATATAGTATCTTGTACCTGAGGCTACCACCTCTTTTGGACTAAATAATTTCTGAAGTTCTTAACAACTATAAGTTCACAAGATTCTATTATTCTGTACCTCCATACAGGAAGTATAGTATATTCCAACATTAGAAATCTACAACTAATATTAATCAGTACATTTTATTTGACTTCTGTTGTGTTTTACTGTTATCTTCATCTACGTTATTGTAGTCATCATGTCTACTATATACTGGTCTGGCTGTGCTATCTTCATTCAATAGGGGCTCATACAATTTATTTTTCACTTCTCTGAATTCCTCGCATTCATTGCTCCTTCTAAGGTAATATCATTTTAACATATCCATATACCACTATTTGTTCAGCCATTCAATTCAGCCCAAACAATGGGGACCTACTTTGTTCCAAGATTTTTTTCCTACTATAAAAAAGCGCTATTAATATTCTGGTATATATGAAATTGTCATTTTTTTTTCACTTTGACTTGCTTGAGTTATGTATCTAGCTGTGAGATTGCTGGTAAAATCATAAGTGTTTAGTAATTCTTCTTACGTAGTTCCAAATTGATTTCCAGGAATACTGGGCCAACTCACAGTCACACTAATGAGCATATTAGTGTGCCTTTTCCTATAACAGACTTTATTTTAGCCAGCCACTTACCACAACTTTCTCAATAGTATGGCTGTAGTTTCTAAGCTATACTATGGTAGAGAAAGGGTTCTGATGATGATTTTCTATTTAAAAAAAAAAAAAAAGCAAAACCATAATGCAACCTTAGTCTATGCAGA
>NW_020947909.1:0-1865 GCF_900497805.2 Vombatus ursinus
ATTTGTAAATTGTTGGGCTTTAACACACTCCAGATTCTAACAAGGTGGAGAGAGGCAGGACAAATTAGGGTGAGTATATATTTTTTTTAATTTCATAATGTGAGGGAAGGTAAAAGTAGTCTGAGCAATGGGTTTGAAAGATTAGGAAAGAGGAATAAAGGTTTTGTGCAAAAATATGATGAGTAGAAAAAAAGAAAATTAAATATATATGGTTTGAGAGTGGGTGGGAGTGTGGTGTTCAGAGCCCATGTGCTCTAAGTTCCCCATCCTTGGATGTTTTGGCTGGGTGCATTTATGTCAGCTTCAGGGGGTTTAAATGTGTGAGGAAGTTTGATTTTGTTTCGGGTAGAAAAATTGAAAATGAAAATTTTGTAGCTTGATTTGAAAACCAATGAAGTTATAAAAGGTTAGAAGACCATCCACCTCTCAGGATAAACCTGTAGGATGGGCTTTATTAAATCTGACCTTGCATGAATTTTGGCTACGGTAATGATATTGGTTACTGTGATTAGATATTGTTATATAAAATCTTAAAATGTTTTCCTGGGCTATTCGATTAATTTATTATAAATCTAGAAGCTTTCTGCCTGGGAGTGGGGGTGGGGGGGACTGACCACGCCCTGTTAGCTTTGATCTAAATTGCTGAGCCTGAGACTCTAGGGGGGGTGGAATGCCTAGGGTATTTTTTTTTTATCTGATAAGCCTCTAAAAGAGACTAGGACTTTTCTACTCTCTTAAGGAAGTAGAGAAAACAAAGAGAGAGAGACAGAGAGAGAATTATTCAGAACAGGAATTGTCTCCATGTGTCTTTTTAAGGGAATATATGAATTTGTGGAGAATATTTCTGTTGAGGTTTATGGGTTCAGGGGTGCTGTGACCCCAAAATCAGAACATGCGGGTCCTGCCGGAAAGAATTTGACCCAAGCCTTCTTTCAGTCAAAGACAAGGTTTATTAGAACATCCGTCATGTTTGGCAGACTCTTAAGGAGTCTGAATGTTAGTGAATTATTGGCTAGATTATAAGAATCCAAGCATCTTAATGGAGAGAAGGTGGACCTTATATACAGAAAGACTATGAGAGGGATCTTGGAGTGGCCACCTAGTCTATGAGGTAATAGAACTCCAGGGACCTGGACCATGGCCAAAGGAGAATGGAGCCTAGATAGGATTAAAGGTAGGAAGTGGCCTGGGGCCATAGGGAGGTAAGACAATGGAGGGCTAGGCTAGGTTAAGGGTGACAGAGAATTGGGAGGTTGGGTATAGGCAATAACAAAAGACCAGTTGATGGGATTATAACCTCAGGCAAATGCCAGAGATTTGGCCTTGTGGGATAGTCCAGGTTTTTCCTTTTGGGGGTCTAGATCTTATCCTCATCATTTCCTTTTAAAGAGCCAATATTATTGGATTTAAAAAACAAAAATATTTTTAAATGCTTATCATTAGCAATTATAAATCTAGATTTGATTTGATTTAAGTTTGTTTAGCTCAATTTACTGTTCTGTAAAGAGGATAATAGTAGGACTCACTTCTCGTGAATGTGTTGAGGATCACATGATTGTAAAATGACTGATATATGCTAGACATGACATTATTATTATCTCTCTAATTTAATGTAATTGTTAAAAGTACCAAAAATAGGAAGATCAATAATTTCTGTATGTGATAATCTGAAAAAGCAATTGATATCATCTGAAGTTTATTGTTTGTGTTTTAAAATTGTATTGTATTTCTAAAATTCTCTTGGATTGTAAAAACCTTAAGAGACCCTGACATTGGGGAAGTTATGCTTCCAAAAGAATGATGTAGTTTTAGAAGGTTTTTTTTTTTAATGGGGATTAAAGATTAGAAACAGGTCAAGAAAGGAT
>NW_020947910.1:0-1846 GCF_900497805.2 Vombatus ursinus
ATTTGTAAATTGTTGGGCTTTAACACACTCCAGATTCTAACAAGGTGAAGAGAGGCAGGAAAAATTAGGGTGAGTATATATTTTTTTTAAATTTCATAATGTGAGGGAAGGTAAAAGTAGTCTGAGCAATGGGTTTGAAAGATTAGGAAAGAGGAATAAAGGTTTTGTGCAAAAATATGATGAGTAGAAAAAAAGAAAATTAAATATATATGGTTTGAGAGTGGGTGGGAGTGTGGTGTTCAGAGCCCATGTGCTCTAAGTTCCCCATCCTTGAATGTTTTGGCTGGGTGCATTTATGTCAGCTTCAGGGGGTTTAAATGTGTGAGGAAGTTTGATTTTGTTTTGGGTAGAAAAATTGAAAATGAAAATTTGGTAGCTTGATTTGAAAACCAATGAAGTTATAAAAGATTAGAAGACCACCCACCTCTCAGGATAAACCTGTAGGATGGGCTTTATTAAATCTGACCTTGCATAAATTTTGGCTATGGTAATGATATTGGTTACTGTGATTAGATATTGTTATATAAAATCTTAAAATGTTTTCCTGGGCTATTCAATTAATTTATTATAAATCTAGAAGCTTTCTGCCTGGGAGTGGGGGTGGGGGGGACTGACCACGCCCTGTTAGCTTTGATCTAAATTGCTGAGCCTGAGACTCTCAGGAGGGTGGAATGCCTAAGGTATTTTTTTTTTATCTGATAAGCCTCTAAAAGAGAGATAGGACTTTTCTACTCTCTTAAGGAAGTAGAGAAAACAAAGAGAGAGAGAGAGAGAGAGAATTATTCAGAGCAGGAATTGTCTCCATGTATCTTTTTAAGGGAATATATGAATTTGTGGAGAATATTTCTGTTGAGGTTTATGGGTTCAGGGGTTCTGTGACCCCAAAATCAGAACATGCGGGTCCTGCCAGAAAGCATTTGACCCAAGCCTTCTTTCAGTCAAAGACAAGGTTTATTAGAACATCCGTCATGTTTGGCAGACTCTTAAGGAGTCTGAATGTTAGTGAATTATTGGCTAGATTATAAGAATCCAAGCATCTTAATGGAGAGAAGGTGGACCTTATATACAGAAAGACTATGAGAGGGATCTTGGAGTGGCCACCTAGTCTATGAGGTAATAGAACTCCAGGGACCTGGACCATGGCCAAAGGAGAATGGAGCCTAGATAGGATTAAAGGTAGGAAGTGGCCTGGGGCCATAGGGAGGTAAGACAATGGAGGGCTAGGCTAGGTTAAGGGTAACTGAGAATTGGGAGGTTGGGTATAGGCAATAACAAAAGACCAGTTGATGGGATTATAACCTCAGGCAAATGCCAGAGATTTGGCCTTGTGGGATAGTCCAGGTTTTTCCTTTTTGGGGTCTAGATCTTATCCTCATCATTTCCTTTTAAAGAGCTAATATTATTGGATTTAAAAAACAAAAATATTTTTAAATGCTTATCATTAGCAATTATAAATCTAGATTTGATTTGATTTAAGTTTGTTTAGC
The DNA here is from genome assembly GCF_900497805.2 of Vombatus ursinus. NCBI lineage: Eukaryota > Metazoa > Chordata > Mammalia > Diprotodontia > Vombatidae > Vombatus > Vombatus ursinus. The sequence goes on from NW_020947910.1 coordinate 1,488, forward strand.
TCAATTTACTGTTCTGTAAAGAGGATAATAGTAGGACTCACTTCTCATGAATGTGTTGAGGATCACATGATTGTAAAATGACTGATATATGCTAGACATGACATATTATTATCTCTCTAATTTAATGTAATTGTTAAAAGTACCAAAAATAGGAAGATCAATAATTTCTTTATGTGATAATCTGAAAAAGCAATTGATATCATCTGAAGTTTATTGTTTGTGTTTTAAAATTGTATTGTATTTCTAAAATTCTCTTGGATTGTCAAAACCTTAAGAGACCCTGACATTGGGGAAGTTATGCTTCCAAAAGAATGATGTAGTTTTAGAAGGTTTTTTTTTAATGGGGATTAAAGATTAGA
>NW_020947911.1:0-5256 GCF_900497805.2 Vombatus ursinus
TCAGAGTTGTTTTGATTTGCATTTCTCTAATCAATAGTGATTTAGAGTACTTTTTCATATGATTATAGATGGTTTTAATTTCTTCATCTGAGAACTGCCTGTTTGTAGAGGATGACTCTTACTTCGCACATCTTGAGCAAGTCTTTGTTGTGTCAACCCTGAACCTCATGAACCCCATGAACCCCACAAATCTCACTTTGAAACAGTCTGCTCTAAGAAAGAGACAAACGAAATTGGGGTACGTGTGTCCACGGTTTAATTTCTCAAGGTGAGCTTGACATGCATTGCTTGGGAGTTCAATCCAAAACTGGGCCCCCCTAGGGGGGCCAGTTCAGAACTGATTTGGTTTGGAATTTTGGGTTATATGCCCTCCAAAGAGTAGGTGTTCCCAAGGGGGTGCCAATCAACTGTGATTGGTCAACATACTAGGAGGTGGGTGGGTTCCTTAGGTTACTCAGTCCACTGGGGCCAATATCGCCTGCAGTCAAAGGAAATACCACCCCTAGTCTTGGAAGTCAGTCTCCACCCAAACCTGAGTAGGATAAAATCAATTCAGGCCTGGGTTGGAATATGACCAAGATAAGAAGATTCAATGCAATCTCATTATCAGAGATGTCCTTCTGAACAACTTTGTATTGAAGGCTGGCAGGGTGAGCTCTGAGTCCCCTAGACACAGATTACCAAGAGAAATCATTTTTCACAATTGATAATTTACTTTAGGCTACTTACTTACTATCCCCCTCTCCTTTGCCCTGAAACACTGGGAATCAGGAAATGGCTCCAGTATTTATTAGTTGTGTGATCGTGGGCCAATTGCTTCAGATTTGAAAGTGTCAGTTTCTTTTCAGTAAAATGGGAATAATAATTTTTGAACTATTCACCTGACCACTTAGGAGTTGTGAGGAAAATGCTTTGTAAAACTTAAAGCACAGTTAAGATTTTGAAGATTTATTATGTGAAGATTGCAATGTGCCATGATTAGCACCTGCTTAGCATCATAGGGAGAATATTGGTGTTAAAAAGATGGGTTTTTGTTGCAGCAGAAATCATGCAAAACACTTAATGGGTTCCCAAATACAATTCATTCCACTTTGCTCTTCCTGTTTAGTTCTGGGTCCAGCTCCCTGTCTATCTGTGGTACTTGTGCAGTGTACAGGTATTGAAGGATTAATTCAGTGGGCTCCCCTTCAAATTGCATGTTATGGTTTGAGCAGGAAACATTCTTCATTCACTTGATTTAATAAGGAAACATCATTTATATAAAAAAGCCCTCATCTGAGCCATAATTAGCTCAGGGCTGACATAGCTTTGCTCCAGGGCATTAACTTCTAGGGATGCACACTTCCTTGGAGGGGTAAGGGTAGGGCATGTCCTTTCCTCTTATGCCTCACTCTCATCTTCTTCATGCCATCACATGGTGCATTGATCCCCAAAGGCCACTACTTATAAGGTCTTATTGTTATGATGTCCCTCTCTTGGGTCCTGTCTTCCTCCTACACTCCTTTCAGGGCTGAAGGCTATATAATCTGCTTCATGAGTCTCCGCTTCTCTCAGGCTGACTGTGGCAATGCTTGGACTGTCCTCAGTGCTGCTGCACACTCCTACCCCTTAATCCTTGCTCAAGTGAATTTTCCAGGCACAAAACTTTCTATTTACAGCTCTGGCCCTGATCTATAGCCAAAAAGAGATGCCAAGATGCATATAATTTGGAAGCACATAATAATCATAATCTTATATATTAGGACTGTCTCACCACTTCATTTATTGTTTTTCTTAAATTATTGATCTTTTGTTTTCACTCCTCCTTTCTTCCTCTCCTACAGAGCCATCCTTTATAACAAAGAATAACAAAAGAGAAAAGAAAAAACAATTCAGGAAAACTAACCATAACACAAACCAAGTCTAACAATTGTGTAATGTTCCACATCTGTAGTCCCCAACATCTGCAAAGAAGGGAGAGATATGCCTTCTCTCCTTTTTGGGGCCAAACTTAGTCATTAATAATTTCACAACATTCAATTTTATTTTTTCATTGTTATTCTTTCTGTTTACATTTTTATAGTTATTGTGTGTACTTCTTTCCTGGCTCTAGTTTCTTCACTTTGCATTAGTTGATAAAAGATTTCCCATGCTTCTCTTGTATTCATCATGTTTCATTATTTTCTATATATAGCACAGTAACATTCCACTGTATTTATGTACCATAGTTTGTTTAGCCATCTCCCTGTTGATGGTCACCTATTTTCTTTCCCAACCCTTGGATACTATTAAAAGCATTACCCTAAATTACTATCTCCTCTCCCCTCCCCTTGAAGTGGACCTAGGGAAGGGATAACATTGACAACTATTTACAACTTTAGAAAATTACCTTTAATGAACTAATATTTATGACAACTTAATTGGTTTTATTGTTATTTAAAGATCTTAAAGTACTTATTAAAAAATAAAAGCCTTGTGACCCTAGGGGCTTGTGCTTCTCAGATTTTGTATGGTTTTTGGAAAGATGTCAGGCTGAGGGGATACTTCATTTTATTTTTACTGGATGGTAAGCATTGTAAAGCTCAGAGGGCAGCTGAAGTGGAAAACTCCCTGGACTTCAATGAAGAACCTGTAGGAGACATGTGATCCGAGAGGCTTTGCTTAAGTAACTGGATCTTTTAATTGGTACAGGGATCTCATGAGCTAGTAATGCAAGCTGCTTGTAATTACTGAAAACTTACTGTGAAATTCATCTAAAATTAATGAACAGTCAGCACTATGGATATTAAATACAGCATACATTATATAGTCAGCTCCTGGGTATGTGCATATGGATGTACTGTAGCAGTTTTAAAAAATCCTAGGTAAGTTTGGTTTGCTGTTGAGTTGTTTCCCTTGTCAGGCAGTTGGTATGTGCTAAAGGAATATAAACTGATCTTCACATTAGCTTAAGGAAAACATGATTAGGAAGGTAAATCTGCTGTAAAAAAATACTCTGTATTACAAAAATCCCATTTTTAATTGCTCTGTCACTCTTTTATAGGTACAGATCATTGAGCAGTGACTTTTTTTGGGGGGAAATAAAAACCATAGGGGCAGCGAGATAGCGCAATGGATAGAGCACTGGCCCTGGAGTCAGGAGGACCTGAGTGCAAATCCAGCCTCAGACACATTACACTTACTAGCTGTGTGACCCTGGACAAGTCGCTTAACCCCCAATTACCTCACCAAAAAGCAAATCAACAACAGCAAAACAAGCAAAAAACCACAGATGAAAGCTAAGCAGATAATTCATTGAGAATTCATTGAGAATCTGCTACATCCCAGGCAAGTGCTATAGCTACAAAGACAAAAAAAGAAATAGTACTTGCCCTCAAGGAGCAGATGAATTGAATACTTAAAACTGCTGATTTTTACAATAGTCTAATTTCATTTTTAAAAATAGGTGAATGCTCTTTTGAACTCTGGTGTTTCTGTCAGCCTTTGGAGGACCATGGTCCTTCTTCATTGACCCTGTGCTAAATAGCATTGTATTTGGGTAGCAAGGTTAATATAAGTAGCAGCTTACATTGTCACTATAGTGACCTGCACTGAGTAAGAACTCTTCATTTGATTAATAATTTCCCTTTTCCTTTTCTGACCTGGTCTCTTTATTTTGCCAAGGCTCATGGGCCAATCCCAGTGATTGGCACAGAACCTTTGACATATTGCCTTGCCCTGGGTTGCTTTAACTCTTCCTTAGGGTTACTTGGTGGCCTTCATGTCCTGGGGGGAGGGGGAGGAGTCACAATGTTGGTGCCAGGCCTTATGGGGAAATCTGATTGGTTTTAGCCCTAATGCAGCTTAACTTACCCATCAGCCTTAGCTTCACAAGTAGCAAGGATTATGGGTGACACTTAGCTGATGAGTGGTCTCTAATCAACATGCGACTTTAAAGGACTTTAACTAGTACTTTGAAGTACATATCACTTAAGATTTGGGTTTTGTTCTAGGTGTCTCATTTAAAATAATTTATCTAACCAAGATATTTTTACTGTTTTGATTATAAGATAAATTTCTGAAAGTTCTATTTTAATACTTTTTATTTCACAGTCATCACAGTATATACTCACCTGTGCCATCCCCTAACCCCATTGTGCATTGAACAGTGACTGTACTGGACAGTGTACACAACCTTCTGCCCTTGTATAGTCTTCTACTTGAAAGGAGGTACATTTAATAAGATTAACTTGGAAATTATAGCTGAAAATTTTTGAAATTTTATTTTGTTCTTTTTTCAAAAAACTTAGAAGATTGTGGTTATTCTTTCCATATATCCATCAGTCTTTGGAAAAAGGTAACACAGACTATCCTTTTCTTTTTTTTTTAATTAATTAATTTATTTTTAGTTTTCAACAATTACTTCCAAAAGCTTTTGAGTTTTAAATTTTCTCCCCTTCCCTCTCCACCTCACTCCCCAAGATGGTATGAAATCTGATATAAGCTCTACATGTACATTCCTATTAAACATTTTCACATTAGTCATGTTGTAAAGAAGAATTAGACACCATAAGAGGAATCACAGGAAAGAAGAAACAAAACAGAAGGAAAAAAAAGAGCAAATAGTATGCTTTGATCTGCATTTAAACTCCATAGATCTTTCTCTGGATGTGGATAACATTTTTCATCATGAGACCTTTGGAGATGTCTTAGATCCTTGCACTGCTGAGAAGGGCTAAGTCTGTCAAAGTTAGTCATCGCACAATGTGGCTGTTACTGCATACAACGTTCTCCTGGTTCTGCTCACTTCACTCAGCATCAGTCCAGACAAGTCTTTCCAGGTTTTTCTGAAGTCTGTTTGCTCATCATTTCTTATAGCACAAATAGTATTCCATTACATTCCTATACCACAACTTGTTCAGCCATTCCCCAATTGATGGACATCCCCTCAATTTCCAATTCTTTGCCACCACAGAAAGTACTGCTATAAATATTTTTGTACATGTGGGTTCTTTTCCCATTTTTATGATTTCTTTGGGATATAGCCTTAGAAATGCTATTGCTGAGTCAAAGGGTATGCACATTTTTATAGCCCTTTGGGCATAGTTCCAAATTGCTCTTCAAAATGGTTGGATCAGTTTACAACTCCACCAACAATGCATTAGTGTTCCAATTTTCCCACATCTTCTCCACCATTTGTCATTTTTCTGTTTTGTCATGTTAGCCAATCTGATAGGTGTGGTGTGGTACCTCAGAGTTGTTTTGATTTGCATTTCTCTAATCAATAGTGATTTAGAG
>NW_020947912.1:0-5167 GCF_900497805.2 Vombatus ursinus
GTGTGTGTGTAGTTAGATCTTATTTGCTAGACTGGTAAAAACTTCATTTTCACATGTTTTCATTGTCCAAAGTATCCTCTAACTCATCAGTGTGGAATAGAATTAGACCCTCTAGGTGAGGACTGAACTTTAGTCTGTGTCTAACACATCATTGACTTTTAGTTGTGGAATATCTTTAACACACATGCTCCAGAAAGGCTTATGTATTGATTACTCTGTTGTAATTGTTTAAAGCAACTACTTTGAAGTATAAAAGAAGACTATGAAAATAAAAAAAAAATGGAGAGCAGATTTAAATGTATAAAGAGGTCATCAAAAAAAAGCAAGCCACATATAAGTATATCCCAATAGAACAGTTTGTGACTAAAAGAGATGAAGTTGAAGTCTTTTCAGTTTGCACCTGAGTTGATTAAATACTTGGGGCAATATGGTCTAGTGACCCAGAGGTGGGGAACCTGTAGCCTCAAGGCCACATGTCGACCTCTAGGTTCTCAAGTGCAGCCCTTTGACTGAATCCAAACTTCACAGATCAAATCCCCTTAGTAAAAGGATTTGTTCTGTAAAACTTGGACTCAATCAAGAGGCCACACCTAAGGACCTAGAAGGTCACGTGTAGACTCAAGGCCAGGTTTCCTACCCCTGGAGTCAAAATGGCCCTGCACTGAAAGATCTGACTCTTAGTTTAGGCTTTGCCACTTACACTCTCTTACTCGGGCAAGTCTAGCTCTGTGACCATAGGTGAATCTTTGGGTTCAAAGACCCACTTTACCATCTGTGTAACATTGGCAAGTTCTGTAGTTTCTCTGGACCTGTTTCCTCTTCTATAAAATGAGGACATTGGACTAGATGCCCTCAAGCTATTCACTGAGAGCCACTTAACCTCTCTGGGACTCAATTTCCTTAAGTGTAAAAATAAAATAATTGAATTTGATCATTTCTGTCAAATATAAGGTCTTTGATGGAAGGAAGGAAAGAAAGATGCATGTATTAAGTACCAACTAAGTGCCAGGCACCTTGCTAAGTGCCTTACAAATATTATCTTTCATCTGATTCTCATAACAACCCTGGGAGGTAGGTGCTAATACTATCTCCATATTGTTGTTGTTGTTCAGTCATTTCTGACACTTTGTGACTTGGGAAAGATATTGGAGTAGTTTACTATTTTCTTCTCCAGCTTATTTTACAAATGAGGAGGCTAATAGGGCTAAGTGACTTGCCCAGGTTCACACAACTAGTAAATGTCTGAGGCCAGATTTGAACTCAGGAAGATAAGTCTTCTTGACTCCAGGCCTGGCACTCTATCTGTTGCTCCACATAGCTGCCCTATCTCCATATTACAGTTGAGGAAACTGAGGCAAGCAGAGGTTAAGTGAATTGGCCAGGGTCAAATAACTAGTAAGAATCTGAGACTGGATTTGAATTCAGGGCTTCCTGACTTCAGGCCTAGCATTCTATCCAGTCAGTCAGTCAACATTTATTAAGTATCTACTACATGCCAGGCATTGTGCCAAGCCAAGCCAGCACAACATTGGTTTGTAGGCCACTTACAGCCCACATGCTGCTCGTGGCCCTTGAAAGGATTTTGAGTGGCCCACAGAAACTGTAGAGAATGTAAAACAGGCCTAGAGAGTTTGAGGTAGGATAGCTATATGTGAGAATCTTCAGCTTAGAGATGGTAATTAAATCCATGGAAGCTGATGAGATCACCAAGTGAAGTAATATAGAGGGAAAAGAGAAGCGGGTCCAGGACAAGCCTGAGGAACCTACAGTTCTAGCCAAGAAGAGGAGCCAGCAAAGAAGACAGAGAAGAAGTGGTCAGACAGATAAGAGGAGAACCAGGAGTGAGTGGTTTCTTGAAAACCAAGAGAGGAGAATATCCATCATCCAGATCATGCTCTCTAACCATAGGTGTCTCACAGAGCTCTGTCCTGGGCCCTCTATCCTGTTCTAACCTCGCTGCTGACTTCCATTCTTGCATCTCCAACAACCTCTCAGACATTTAGAACTGAATGTTCAGGAGGCATCTTAAACTCAACATGTCCAAAACTGAACTCATTATCTTTTCCCCTACACCACCCTCCTCAACTCCTGCCTTCCTTACTACCATACAGGACAACACCATCTTCCCAGTCCCTCAGGCTCACAACCTAGGAGTCACCCTGGAGTCCTCATTATCTTTCACCTTCCCCCCCAATCTGTTGTCAAAGTCTATTGATTTCACCTTTGCAGCATCTCTTGAATACTCTTTCTCCTCTCCTCTGATACTGCCACCATTTTGGTGCAGGCCCTCAGTACCTTATGCCTGGACTATTTCAATAGTGTGCTGGTGGGTCTTCCTATCTCTGGTCTCTCCTCATCCCCATCCATCCTCTTTATTCAGCAACCAAAGTGATTCTTCCAAACTGTAGGTCTGTTTATGTCATCCTCCTTCTCAATAAACTCCAATAACTCCCTATCATGTCCAGAATCAAATAAAAAATCCTCTGTCACTCAAAGCCCTTCATAACCTAGCCCCTTTCTACCTTTCCAGGCTTTTTACACCTTACTTTCCACCATGTACTATTCAATCCAGCAATACCAGCCTTCTTGTTCCATGAACAAGACACTCCATTTCTTGGCTCTGGGCATTTTCTCTGACTGTTCCCCATGCCTGAAACACTCTCCTTACTCATCTCAAGCTATTGGCTTCCCTGACTTACTTCAAGGCCCATTTGAAACCCATGTTTTATAGGAAGACTTTCCTAACCTGTCTTGATTCTTGTGCCTTCTCCCTTTTAATTATTTTTTATTTATCCTGTGTATAGCCTGCTTTGTATATAGTTGTTAGCTTGTTGCCTTTCCCATTGGAGTGTGAGCTCCTTGAAGGCAGGAACTGTCTTTTGCCACTTTTTGAATCCTCAGGGCTTAGCACAGGCCTGCACGACATACAGTTTGTGGGCTGCTTGCAGCCCACCAAAGTGGCCTGTGGGTGGTTTCTCTCCTCTTACACTGCCACCACTCGAGTATAGGCCCTCATTACCTTATGCCTGGGTTATGGAGGAGCTTAGTGGTGAGTCTGCCTGCCTCAGGTCTCTCCCTACTATTGCTCCATTCTTCATTTACTCATCAAAGTAATTTTCTTAAATTGCAGATGCAGTCATGTCACTCCCCTACTCAGTAAATTAATCTCTAAATGAGAGGTTGTTGGAGATGCAAGAATGGAAGTCAGCAGAGAGGTTAGAACAAGATAGAGGGCCCAGGACAGAGCTCTGTGAGACACCTATGGTTAGAGAGCATGATCTGGATGATGGATATTCTCCTCTCTTGGTTTTCAAGAAACCACTCACTCCTGGTTCTCCTCTTATCTGTCTGACCACTTCTTCTCTGTCTTCTTTGCTGGATCCTCTTCTTGGCTAGAACTGTAGGTTCCTCAGGCTTGTCCTGGACCCGCTTCTCTTTTCCCTCTATATTACTTCACTTGGTGATCTCATCAGCTTCCATGGATTTAATTACCATCTCTAAGCTGAAGATTCTCACATATAGCTATCCTACCTCAAACTCTCTAGGCCTGTTTTACATTCTCTACAGTTTCTGTGGGCCACTCAAAATCCTTTCAAGGGCCACGAGCAGCATGTGGGCTGTAAGTGGCCTACAAACCAATGTTGTGCTGGCTTGGCTTGGCACAATGCCTGGCATGTAGTAGATACTTAATAAATGTTGACTGACTGACTGGATAGAATGCTAGGCCTGAAGTCAGGAAGCCCTGAATTCAAATCCAGTCTCAGATTCTTACTAGTTATTTGACCCTGGCCAATTCACTTAACCTCTGCTTGCCTCAGTTTCCTCAACTGTAATATGGAGATAGGGCAGCTATGTGGAGCAATAGATAGAGTGCCAGGCCTGGAGTCAAGAAGACTTATCTTCCTGAGTTCAAATCTGGTCTCAGACATTTACTAGTTGTGTGAACCTGGGCAAGTCACTTAGCCCTATTAGCCTCCTCATTTGTAAAATAAGCTGGAGAAGGAAATAGTAAACTACTCCAATATCTTTCCCAAGTCACAAAGTGTCAGAAATGACTGAACAACAACAACAATATGGAGATAGTATTAGCACCTACCTCCCAGGGTTGTTATGAGAATCAGATGAAAGATAATATTTGTAAGGCACTTAGCAAGGTGCCTGGCACTTAGTTGGTACTTAATACATGCATCTTTCTTTCCTTCCTTCCATCAAAGACCTTATATTTGACAGAAATGATCAAATTCAATTATTTTATTTTTACACTTAAGGAAATTGAGTCCCAGAGAGGTTAAGTGGCTCTCAGTGAATAGCTTGAGGGCATCTAGTCCAATGTCCTCATTTTATAGAAGAGGAAACAGGTCCAGAGAAACTACAGAACTTGCCAATGTTACACAGATGGTAAAGTGGGTCTTTGAACCCAAAGATTCACCTATGGTCACAGAGCTAGACTTGCCCGAGTAAGAGAGTGTAAGTGGCAAAGCCTAAACTAAGAGTCAGATCTTTCAGTGCAGGGCCATTTTGACTCCAGGGGTAGGAAACCTGGCCTTGAGTCTACACGTGACCTTCTAGGTCCTTAGGTGTGGCCTCTTGATTGAGTCCAAGTTTTACAGAACAAATCCTTTTACTAAGGGGATTTGATCTGTGAAGTTTGGATTCAGTCAAAGGGCTGCACTTGAGAACCTAGAGGTCGACATGTGGCCTTGAGGCTACAGGTTCCCCACCTCTGGGTCACTAGACCATATTGCCCCAAGTATTTAATCAACTCAGGTGCAAACTGAAAAGACTTCAACTTCATCTCTTTTAGTCACAAACTGTTCTATTGGGATATACTTATATGTGGCTTGCTTTTTTTTGATGACCTCTTTATACATTTAAATCTGCTCTCCATTTTTTTTTTATTTTCATAGTCTTCTTTTATACTTCAAAGTAGTTGCTTTAAACAATTACAACAGAGTAATCAATACATAAGCCTTTCTGGAGCATGTGTGTTAAAGATATTCCACAACTAAAAGTCAATGATGTGTTAGACACAGACTAAAGTTCAGTCCTCACCTAGAGGGTCTAATTCTATTCCACACTGATGAGTTAGAGGATACTTTGGACAATGAAAACATGTGAAAATGAAGTTTTTACCAGTCTAGCAAATAAGATCTAACTACACACACAC
>NW_020947913.1:0-3158 GCF_900497805.2 Vombatus ursinus
AGTTTTGTGAGGTCATTTATTAATTTCCTTCTAACCCTTTTCTGTTTTAACTTCTAACAGGATCCTTAATTATTCATCAACTGTCATTAAAACAATAAAACAAACCACTTTTTATAATAGTGGTCTGTTTTATTTCCAAAGAAAATGGAAGTTAATAAAATACATGCCACTAGTGAAAAGTATAATGAGCTATGGAGTTCCTCTAAGCTAAAAGAGTAAGGAGGGAGAGGACATGGAGGTGAAGAGAAGAGAGAGGGAGAGAGAGAGAGGGAAAGAACAGAAAGTAGAGCACCATTTAAAAGCTTGTGCTATGGTATAGTACCATTTAAAATTTTCTATGTTACAGTAAGAAACATGCATAATATATGTGTATGTGTATATGTATGTGTGTGTGTAGGGTGTTTCAAAAATCTTACTGTAGTTGTAAGTTTTAATAGCTTAAAACTTTGGGGACATGAATATATACATGTATATACATGCAAGTGTATTTGTGTATTATATATAAGTATATACAAACGAGGGCAGCTAGGTGGCACAGTGGATAGAGTGCTGGGCCTGGAGTTAGGAAGACCCCTCTTGTTGAGCTCAACTCTGGACCCAGATACTTAGTAACCGTGTGACCTTGGTTAAGTCACTTAACCCTGTTTGTCTCGGTTTCCTCATCTGCAAAATGAGCTGGAGAAGGAATGACAAACCACTCCAATATCTTTGCCAAGAACTCAAATGTGGTCACAAAGAGTCGGACATGACTAAAAAAAATGACTGAACAAGAACAAAATAACACATGCAAATATATATGTATACATGTATGTATGTATATATGTATACCTCTAGGAGGGAGTAGTCACTATTTGATTACTGAGTTTCATGATCTAACTAAATCCATGGAATAGCAAGGTGGTTTGCAATAATAAAAATAAACATAATAAAAGCTAGTATTTGTATATTGCTGTAAGGTTTACAAAGCATTTTATATAGATTATTTCACATGATGTGGATTTGTGATTGTTTTCTCAAATCAGAATCTGATCTAGGGAGGTCTAGTACTTAGCGTCCCCACTACCTGGGCCCCCAGAGCTGACATCTTTTGCTAACACTCTTTTCTTCTTTTTAGCCTACTGAATAGTGAGCAGAGGTTGCTCAGTTAAAAGAATATTTCTACTTTAGATCCTTCCCATAGCTGTCATTTAATCCTATTTTCAAATCCTTTGGAGTCAAAGCTGTTGACATCCACAAACACACTGATGTGATACTAGGTATAGAGTAAACACTTAATAAATAATTGTTAATAAATTGATTGATTAACATTGAGTTGAGATGCTAAGTCTTGTTCCTAATGTGTGTCATTCCTAAAGTTGTATGCTCACGTTCTTCCCCCAATGGAGGTGTACTGCTCTTTGGGTCAAGGGTATATGAGTAGCTGTGGTCCGCTGTTAGATCAAGCTCTCAAGGTCCATTAATAAAAAATAAAAATAAATGATAAACTTCCTTTCCTAATCTCAGCCTAGAGTTAATTACTTTCAAGATACTCAATCTTTTCTCATAAGGAAATGAGAGAATAGTTAACATTTCAAATACCGAATTGTGAGAATTTCCCCCACCTAAATCTATGTTTCCATCTGATCCTGATTTCCCACCTAACATAACTGGAAAGGTGTCTCTAGGCAAGGAAGAGGACAAGGATGCTTCCGTTGCCTCTAAAAGTAAAAAAATTCCCTACACTTTGAGAAATTAGCTAAAACTGATTAAAGTAGATAGTATTGATTAGAAGTGTAAGGGTACAATGGAATATCTGCTTTGGTTGTCAGCCTTAACACAAGAATAGCTAAAAATTTATAATTTTCTCTGAATGAGGAAACACCACAACAATTCATAACCATCAATGACTTAATAAATAAGTCCTAAAGAGTTGCTTGAGACCCATAGAAGTTAAATAAATTGCCTGAATCCCAGCTGGGATCACTCGGCTTATAAACATTAGGGGGTAGGATTGGAGCCCAGGTCTCTTAGTACAATACCTGGCACATAGTAGGCATTTAATAAATGTTTATTAAATTGAATTGAATTCCTGACTCCAGGGCCAATACTTCTATCCTGGTTACTTACTTGTTTTAATATGAATCTTATTTCCACCTGGCATCTAGGTAGTGCAATGGATAGAATACCACATCTAGAATCAGGAAGAGCTGAGTTCAAAACCAGCCTCAGACACTGATTAGTTGTGTGACCATGGGCAAGTCACTTAACCTCTGCCTGCCTCAATTTCCTCATGGGTAAAATGGGGATAGTAATAGCACCTATTTCCCAAAGTTGCAGTGAGAATAAAATGAGGTAGTATTCCTAAAGTATTTAGTACAGTGCCTGGCATATAATAGGTGCTTAATAAATGCATGTTCCCTTCCCTTCCTACCTGACATCTCTATAATTGCTTCTTTTGAGGCTGGTGCTTCAGTCATCTGAGCTGGTTCCTAAATAGAAAGCACACTATTCAAGGCCTGCTATATGTCAACCTAAGTTAGGGGGCTAAGGATTCAAAGAGAAAAGCTAAACTATCTCTGACTTCCAGGACCTTGAATTCTGCTAGGGGTGTGAGGGTAGTGAGGGAGGAAGGGAGACACACAGCATGTACATAGATAAGTATGCACAAAATAAAGGGTGTCCCAAAAGTCTTCTTGCAGTTTTAATCTGTTAAAGCCCAAAACTGCAAGAAGACTTTTGGCTCTCTCTCTCTCTCTCTCTCTCTCTCTCTCTCTCTCTGTCTCTGTCTCTCTCTCTCTCTCTCTCTCTGTCTCTCTCTCTTTCTCTCTCTCTCTCTATCTCTTTTCATATATAGATAGATAGATAGATATAGATATATATGTATATAGATAGATGTATATTTATATATAGAGAGATGTATATACATATTTCTCTCTATATGTATCCATATAGATATAAATATATATTTTAATTAAGTATGTGTATAATATGTATTCATGTATGTATATATATACACACATTTATTATACTGAATAAAATATATATTATATATAGTATATATGTATATATGTGTATGTGTGTGTGTTATACTAAATAAAAGGAAGGAAAGAAAACAAACATTTATTAAGCACCTACTATGTGCCAGGCACTGTGCTAAGCAATTTATAGATACCACCTCA
>NW_020947914.1:0-1038 GCF_900497805.2 Vombatus ursinus
GCTGGTGGGGTACCTGGCTTTGCTAAAGGGGAACTGCAAATGGGATTTGTGAAATAACATCACCTTTCCTAACATCTGCTGAATGTCCTACCAGCTAGTCGAAGGGGGAATGTGGAGCACATCAAATGACCAGGACATACCTTTGATTTTTCCTAGAGACCGCATGCCAGGCCTGTTGCCCACCAACTGACTCTGACTTTGATGAGATGCCCCAACACTCACCAGGCCAGGGCTGGCACCAGAATGCCCTTGGGAACAGAGCCCCCACTGAGACAGTGGCAGGAAGCAAAGATCATTTTGCCTTCCTGGGCAAAAGATTTGTCACCTTTCAGTTCCTTTCTGCGTTCTCCCAGTTTCTCATAAAGGAAAGAATTACATCACAGGAGCAAATCCGTGTGGTGACCAAATTAAGTGGAGAGTAACCAATTACCCAGTGAATCAAGGCTGTACACAGAGGGGGAAAAATCCCCTGGGTAATTCAGAGTGAAAAAAAATCCAAAAAACACAAACCAAATTGTATGAGTTATTTAGTTCATCTGCCAGCCCAGCCTGAGTTCACCAGAGAGTTGACAGTTCTCAACTTTACTTTGTGCTGTTTGGACCTGGCCCGAAAGACCTTAAAAACCAGCGCCAACCAGTGCAGAATAGGCCCTCGCCTAATTACCTCAGAGGCCAGCTTTCGGCTCCATTGAAGGGCCAGGCTTTTGATGTGATTCGATTGCCAGGAGAAAGGTATGGCTGGATGGATCCTGCACAATAATGGGCAATTATCAGCATGACTCAATGAGCTAAGCAGTAGAGTGGAAACTTGGGGGTTGTGGGTTTAATTCCAGTTAGGCCACTAATTCCCCATGTGACTGGAGTAATTCACTTACCCTCCTTCATCTCTACCTTCCCCTCCCCCACAATGTTTATCTCATCTGTGAAATGGGCCTAATAGATCTCAAACCCAAAGAGTGTTTCTGAGTCTATAGAAATGTAATAATTCTTGTATGGTACTCATTATACAGGCACCTAACTGGATGGTAAAGGATAGTA
>NW_020947915.1:0-1038 GCF_900497805.2 Vombatus ursinus
TACTATCCTTTACCATCCAGTTAGGTGCCTGTATAATGAGTACCATACAAGAATTATTACATTTCTATAGACTCAGAAACACTCTTTGGGTTTGAGATCTATTAGGCCCATTTCACAGATGAGATAAACATTGTGGGGGAGGGGAAGGTAGAGATGAAGGAGGGTAAGTGAATTACTCCAGTCACATGGGGAATTAGTGGCCTAACTGGAATTAAACCCACAACCCCCAAGTTTCCACTCTACTGCTTAGCTCATTGAGTCATGCTGATAATTGCCCATTATTGTGCAGGATCCATCCAGCCATACCTTTCTCCTGGCAATCGAATCACATCAAAAGCCTGGCCCTTCAATGGAGCCGAAAGCTGGCCTCTGAGGTAATTAGGCGAGGGCCTATTCTGCACTGGTTGGCGCTGGTTTTTAAGGTCTTTCGGGCCAGGTCCAAACAGCACAAAGTAAAGTTGAGAACTGTCAACTCTCTGGTGAACTCAGGCTGGGCTGGCAGATGAACTAAATAACTCATACAATTTGGTTTGTGTTTTTTGGATTTTTTTTCACTCTGAATTACCCAGGGGATTTTTCCCCCTCTGTGTACAGCCTTGATTCACTGGGTAATTGGTTACTCTCCACTTAATTTGGTCACCACACGGATTTGCTCCTGTGATGTAATTCTTTCCTTTATGAGAAACTGGGAGAACGCAGAAAGGAACTGAAAGGTGACAAATCTTTTGCCCAGGAAGGCAAAATGATCTTTGCTTCCTGCCACTGTCTCAGTGGGGGCTCTGTTCCCAAGGGCATTCTGGTGCCAGCCCTGGCCTGGTGAGTGTTGGGGCATCTCATCAAAGTCAGAGTCAGTTGGTGGGCAACAGGCCTGGCATGCGGTCTCTAGGAAAAATCAAAGGTATGTCCTGGTCATTTGATGTGCTCCACATTCCCCCTTCGACTAGCTGGTAGGACATTCAGCAGATGTTAGGAAAGGTGATGTTATTTCACAAATCCCATTTGCAGTTCCCCTTTAGCAAAGCCAGGTACCCCACCAGC
>NW_020947916.1:0-3158 GCF_900497805.2 Vombatus ursinus
TGAGGTGGTATCTATAAATTGCTTAGCACAGTGCCTGGCACATAGTAGGTGCTTAATAAATGTTTGTTTTCTTTCCTTCCTTTTATTTAGTATAACACACACACATACACATATATACATATATACTATATATAATATATATTTTATTCAGTATAATAAATGTGTGTATATATATACATACATGAATACATATTATACACATACTTAATTAAAATATATATTTATATCTATATGGATACATATAGAGAGAAATATGTATATACATCTCTCTATATATAAATATACATCTATCTATATACATATATATCTATATCTATCTATCTATCTATATATGAAAAGAGATAGAGAGAGAGAGAGAAAGAGAGAGAGACAGAGAGAGAGAGAGAGAGAGAGACAGAGACAGAGAGAGAGAGAGAGAGAGAGAGAGAGAGAGAGAGAGCCAAAAGTCTTCTTGCAGTTTTGGGCTTTAACAGATTAAAACTGCAAGAAGACTTTTGGGACACCCTTTATTTTGTGCATACTTATCTATGTACATGCTGTGTGTCTCCCTTCCTCCCTCACTACCCTCACACCCCTAGCAGAATTCAAGGTCCTGGAAGTCAGAGATAGTTTAGCTTTTCTCTTTGAATCCTTAGCCCCCTAACTTAGGTTGACATATAGCAGGCCTTGAATAGTGTGCTTTCTATTTAGGAACCAGCTCAGATGACTGAAGCACCAGCCTCAAAAGAAGCAATTATAGAGATGTCAGGTAGGAAGGGAAGGGAACATGCATTTATTAAGCACCTATTATATGCCAGGCACTGTACTAAATACTTTAGGAATACTACCTCATTTTATTCTCACTGCAACTTTGGGAAATAGGTGCTATTACTATCCCCATTTTACCCATGAGGAAATTGAGGCAGGCAGAGGTTAAGTGACTTGCCCATGGTCACACAACTAATCAGTGTCTGAGGCTGGTTTTGAACTCAGCTCTTCCTGATTCTAGATGTGGTATTCTATCCATTGCACTACCTAGATGCCAGGTGGAAATAAGATTCATATTAAAACAAGTAAGTAACCAGGATAGAAGTATTGGCCCTGGAGTCAGGAATTCAATTCAATTTAATAAACATTTATTAAATGCCTACTATGTGCCAGGTATTGTACTAAGAGACCTGGGCTCCAATCCTACCCCCTAATGTTTATAAGCCGAGTGATCCCAGCTGGGATTCAGGCAATTTATTTAACTTCTATGGGTCTCAAGCAACTCTTTAGGACTTATTTATTAAGTCATTGATGGTTATGAATTGTTGTGGTGTTTCCTCATTCAGAGAAAATTATAAATTTTTAGCTATTCTTGTGTTAAGGCTGACAACCAAAGCAGATATTCCATTGTACCCTTACACTTCTAATCAATACTATCTACTTTAATCAGTTTTAGCTAATTTCTCAAAGTGTAGGGAATTTTTTTACTTTTAGAGGCAACGGAAGCATCCTTGTCCTCTTCCTTGCCTAGAGACACCTTTCCAGTTATGTTAGGTGGGAAATCAGGATCAGATGGAAACATAGATTTAGGTGGGGGAAATTCTCACAATTCGGTATTTGAAATGTTAACTATTCTCTCATTTCCTTATGAGAAAAGATTGAGTATCTTGAAAGTAATTAACTCTAGGCTGAGATTAGGAAAGGAAGTTTATCATTTATTTTTATTTTTTATTAATGGACCTTGAGAGCTTGATCTAACAGCGGACCACAGCTACTCATATACCCTTGACCCAAAGAGCAGTACACCTCCATTGGGGGAAGAACGTGAGCATACAACTTTAGGAATGACACACATTAGGAACAAGACTTAGCATCTCAACTCAATGTTAATCAATCAATTTATTAACAATTATTTATTAAGTGTTTACTCTATACCTAGTATCACATCAGTGTGTTTGTGGATGTCAACAGCTTTGACTCCAAAGGATTTGAAAATAGGATTAAATGACAGCTATGGGAAGGATCTAAAGTAGAAATATTCTTTTAACTGAGCAACCTCTGCTCACTATTCAGTAGGCTAAAAAGAAGAAAAGAGTGTTAGCAAAAGATGTCAGCTCTGGGGGCCCAGGTAGTGGGGACGCTAAGTACTAGACCTCCCTAGATCAGATTCTGATTTGAGAAAACAATCACAAATCCACATCATGTGAAATAATCTATATAAAATGCTTTGTAAACCTTACAGCAATATACAAATACTAGCTTTTATTATGTTTATTTTTATTATTGCAAACCACCTTGCTATTCCATGGATTTAGTTAGATCATGAAACTCAGTAATCAAATAGTGACTACTCCCTCCTAGAGGTATACATATATACATACATACATGTATACATATATATTTGCATGTGTTATTTTGTTCTTGTTCAGTCATTTTTTTTAGTCATGTCCGACTCTTTGTGACCACATTTGAGTTCTTGGCAAAGATATTGGAGTGGTTTGTCATTCCTTCTCCAGCTCATTTTGCAGATGAGGAAACCGAGACAAACAGGGTTAAGTGACTTAACCAAGGTCACACGGTTACTAAGTATCTGGGTCCAGAGTTGAGCTCAACAAGAGGGGTCTTCCTAACTCCAGGCCCAGCACTCTATCCACTGTGCCACCTAGCTGCCCTCGTTTGTATATACTTATATATAATACACAAATACACTTGCATGTATATACATGTATATATTCATGTCCCCAAAGTTTTAAGCTATTAAAACTTACAACTACAGTAAGATTTTTGAAACACCCTACACACACACATACATATACACATACACATATATTATGCATGTTTCTTACTGTAACATAGAAAATTTTAAATGGTACTATACCATAGCACAAGCTTTTAAATGGTGCTCTACTTTCTGTTCTTTCCCTCTCTCTCTCTCCCTCTCTCTTCTCTTCACCTCCATGTCCTCTCCCTCCTTACTCTTTTAGCTTAGAGGAACTCCATAGCTCATTATACTTTTCACTAGTGGCATGTATTTTATTAACTTCCATTTTCTTTGGAAATAAAACAGACCACTATTATAAAAAGTGGTTTGTTTTATTGTTTTAATGACAGTTGATGAATAATTAAGGATCCTGTTAGAAGTTAAAACAGAAAAGGGTTAGAAGGAAATTAATAAATGACCTCACAAAACT
>NW_020947917.1:0-1579 GCF_900497805.2 Vombatus ursinus
TCCCTTCCCTTCCCTTCCCTTCCCTTCCCTTCCCTTCCTTCCCCCTCCTCTTTCTTTCAGGTGAATATTTGTTGGATTCTCAATCACAAATGGTATTTTTATTCATCAAATGAAAGAAACTAAAACTTAACTAACTTTAAGCATATCCCTTTTTGGCAACCACTCTCCTGTATATATTGCTTTCCTTTATTAGAATGTAAGGGCAGGGATTATTTTTGTTTTTATATGTGTATCCCCAGAACTTAGCACAATGCTTGACACATAGAACAGTACTTAATAAATGCAGATTCACTCGTTCATTCCAGCCTTTAAAGCTGAAAGAGCATATCATGCAATTGAGTTGAAATATAAAGCCACTTTTTTGGGAGACTTCCAGGAACATGCTGAAAGCATGCCTATAAGATGTAAACAACATATATACATGATACTTCTGCAGAGAAGCCACTGGGGTGGGGGAAGCATCAGGAAAAGCTTCTTATAGAAGATAGCATCTGATGGGACTTAGGGATTGTAAGAGGTAGAGCTGAGGCAGGAGGGTATTCCAGGCATGGTGTACTACTTATACAAAACCACAGAGAAGGAAGATGGAATATCATGTATGAGGAACAGTAAAATTTGGCTAGACCATAGTGTCCAGAAAGGTGAGAACTATATAAAAGGGCTGGAAAAATAGGTTGGAGCTTGATTTTTAAAAATAGATTTTTATTTATTTCATTATATATTTCCCAATTGCATGTAACATTTTAACATTCATTTAAAAATTTTCAAGTTCCAAATTCTCTCCCTCCGTGCCACCTCTCCGGTAGAAAAGGCATGCGATATGATATTGATTATACATGTGAAGTCATGCAAAATATATTTCCATGTTAGCCAAATTGCAAAATAAAACACACAGACAAAACAAGAAAAATAAAGTGAAAATGTGTGCTTCAGTCTGTGCTCATAATATAACAGTTCTCTCTCTGGAAGTGGATAGCATTTTTCATTATTAGTCCTTTGGAATTATCTTGATCAGATTAGGTAAGTCTTTCACAGTTGATCATCTTTACAATATTACTGTTTCTGTATATAATATTCTCCTGTTTCTACTCACTTCACTTTGCATCAGTTTATATAGGTCTTTCCAGGTTTTTCTAAACCCATTCCCTTCATTATTTCTTATAGCACAATGGTATTCCATCACAATCATATACCACAACTTGTTCAGCCATTCTCTAATTGATGGGCAGCCCCTCAATTTTCTATTCTTTGTCATCACAAAAAGAACTACTATAATTTTTTTCTGTACAAAATAAGTCCTTTTCCCTTTTCTTTGAGCTCCTTGGGATACAGACCTAGTAGTGGTATCAGTGAGTCAAAGAGTATAGCCCTTTGGACATACTTCCAAATTGTTCTCCAGAATGTTTAGACTAGTTCATAACTCCACGTTTAACTGGGGTATATACTCAAGAGATTTCCTTCCCTCCCCTCCCCTCCCCTTCCCTCCCCTTCTCCCTCCACTCCACTTCTCCCTTTCCTTCCCTCCCCTTCCGTCCCCTTCCCTTCTCCCTTCCCTTCCCCTCCCCTCCCTTCCCTTCCC
>NW_020947918.1:0-4073 GCF_900497805.2 Vombatus ursinus
GCCAGACTCTTAAGGAATCTGAACATTTGTGAGCTATTGGTTGGATTATAAGAATCTGAGCCCTTGGCTAGACTCATAAAGAATCTCAGCATTTTAATGGAGATAAGATGGACCTTATATACAGAAAGATTGTGGGAAGGATTTAGGAGTGGCCAAGTAGTTTGGGGTGACTGGAGGAGGGGTCTGGGAGAAAGGATATCTTGATGGGAGTGGCCAATAAGCTGGGGTGAACAGAACAGCCAGGGACTTGGACTTCTTGGCCAAGGGAGAATGGAGTCTAGATAGGATAAAGGGTGGGAAGTGGCCAGGGGCAATCTGGAGGTAATAGAACAGAATTGGGAGATTGGGCATAGCCACAAAGAAAGGCCAGTTAAGTGGATTACAGCCTCAGGCAAACACCAGAGATTTGGGAAAGTCCAGGGATTTTCCTTTTTGGGGTCCAGATCCCAAAGACATAGTTTTTTTCCTTTTAGGAGTTCAGATCCCATCCTCATCAGAGAGATAGACCTGGAGTCAGGAAATCCTGGGTTCAAATCTGGACTTAGACACTAGCTTGTGTGACCCTGTACAAATCACTTAACCTCTGTCTGTCTCAGTTTCTTTAGTGAAATGGGGATGATAATAGCACCTACCTCCTAAGCTTTTCCCCCTACCTCCTTCAATTTGGATAGCTCAAATTTTAGGGAAATTATTCTTAAAAGAGCTAAAAACTGCTTCTCTAATCACCATCTTTGTTTTTATTCTGCTGGATGCCACCTTGTTAATATTTTTTCTTAAAATGTAGCCTCTAGAATGGAAGACAATACTGCACAAATGATTTGATCAGCGGAGCATAGTGGGACTATATTCCATGTTTTAGAGGAACAGTCTTACTCTCCTATTAGATGTATTAGAATTTGTTTCTACCATATTTAACATTTTTGTCAGAGACCTAAAGGCACAAAAGACATGTTTTCAAATTTGCATGTAACCCAAATTTAGTAGACATAATTAACACACCCTCTGGCCACTTCCTGCAAAGCTCACTGAAGCCCTTACCAGAGATGACTCCCTGGATAAACCTCTTCCATGGAGTTCTCCTGATGAATGATCGCCTCTCCCAGATCATCATTTGAGGAAGGCCCTGGTCATGCTGCATTCACTTCTCCTTCTCCTCTTTGGCTACCTCATTCATAGCCTCCTTGCCAATTGCCCAAGCATATCCATTCTAACTTCCCCCCAATAACCATAGACCTCAAGTTCTGAAACATGAAGGGTACTGAAATGCTAGCTTTTCTACAAATTCAGAAGATCACAGGCACAACAATATCCATAATTATTAACTCAAATGCTTTCCCCTGAAGCATTTAACAGCTTCCTCTCAGAGATAAGCCTGATTCTACCTTTTAAAAGAGAAGGTATCATATATTCGTTAATAAAATATGAAAACACTAGTGATCCCTCCAAATATAGGCCAATTATGTATTTACATATTTTATACAAAGAATTCACAGATGAAAAAGTTTAAAGTAAACCCTATAAATTCTTATAAGAAAACAATATATTGGCTAAGAAACAAAATGTGTGAACCCAAAAGTCCCAGGAGTATAAAGACCAATTTGTTATTGATTTGGTAATTATTGACTAAGCAGTTTGAATGTGCTATAGCATTTAAACTGCCTTTGATAACTGCAAAGGTTTTGATTCAGTTTGCAATCATCACATATTCCTCCACTACAAATATTTAAAACTAACTGAAATAGAGTAAGAAAGCTAGCATATCTGATGGCCACTTGCAAAATAGTTCTCTTTTTAAGACAAGCTACCAACCAAAAAATGTCAAGAACAATTGATGTAAAAGAGTATTTTCCCAGAGAGACATTTTAAGTCCATTATGGTTCTGCCTAACCTTACATCCTTTATCATCTCAGTTAGATGGGACTAAATATGCCCTTCAAATTAAAGGATGAGTTGAACCAAAATACCACTGTTTTCTTACCTATTAAGTGGAGAGATTCATATTTGGGGCTTTTATTAGAACAGAAAAGGTTGAGATTTTACTCAATAACCCACCAAAACTGAACTCTCTAGAGGAAGGATTACTTATTCCTTATTAATAACAGTAGCTCACATTTATATATTATTTTAAGATTCATCCAGTGCTTCCCCCATGACAACCCTGAGAGATACAATAAAGACAGCTGTCAGCTCTGCTGATGTTCATGTTTGAGTCTTAGGAGCAATGGTAAAGTGATATGCATACATAAATGCAAACCTAAATAATTCCTGGCCAGAGGGAGCTGCCAAAGAGATTTGGATGATGCTTATCCTACTAAGAGAAGACAACTGTCTGGAATGATGGATAGTTTTTGAGAGAATTGGGGGTGGACAGATGTTCTTGGGAAAAAAAAAAGACAACATGAATTTTTGAAGTCAGATGTTAGGGGTTCAAATTCCCTCTTTGCTACTTATTATCTGTGTGACCTTGGGTAATTTGCTTAATTTTTCTGGGCCTTACCCTCCTCATCTGTAAAATGAGGGAGTTGAACAATATGACCTCTAAAGGTCCTTTCTACCATTAATAGATAATTTTATGATTCATGAGGATATATTTCTTTAAAAAAAATAGCGTGATGCATGGCAATTATCAGGTATTGTTGCACCTATAGCAAAGACCAAAAGTTGATCTTAATTTGAGTGAGGTGAGATGGGAGTGGAGTTGAGAGGAAAGCTCCTTCAGCTCTTACTAAAATTGGGGTTGAGTTGAGATATAATCAAATAAGGCCCAATTCCCACAGGTTCATTGTCTAAGTTATTAGGTACACTTTATCCACATTCTTCATTTTAATGGGTAAAACACCATTAGCATCACAGTAAGATATAGATCCCAGGTCTCCTGGCTCCTCATTCAACACTCTTTTAGACAAGTTGTTGAAATAAGGACTTCTGAGATATGGCTAAGACTCCCTTGAGAACAGGACACCTTCTTAAGCCTGGATCCTAGTCTCATCCCTTTGTTGGAGGAAAGTGGATTAGTATTTCCTAGAGGGTGAAACTCACCCTTATCAAAGAAAGAAGCTCATCAAGCTTCTGAAGGAGCATTGGCCTGGGACTGCAGGTAGAGTAGGGAGAGCAGATAGTCTGTACTCCAGCTGCCAATATCTACACTGCCCTGGTCCCATAGCTTAGACAATAAGATAGATGGTGGCCATTAATGCCAATGAGATACAAGGCTAGAATGGATCTCTGAAACTGAAGGACTCTTGCTAATTTTTAAAATAAAATTTTTATGGGTATCATTTTTTATCTTTTTTTCAATATCTTTCCTCCCAGAAAGCCATCTCATATAAGAAATTTTAAAGAAAAAAAAACATAAGAAAAAAAAAGAAAAATCAGCAAAACTGATCAATACATCAAAAATAAAATGTCTAAAAGGTATGTCTAATTCACCACAACAGTGAATCTCTCTCTTCTATAAGGAACAGAGTGGGGGTGAATTCTTCTATTTCTTCTTTGGAGCCTTGCTTTGTTTTTTGTGATTTTATAACATTCTCTTTTGCTCCTTTTGTGGTTAATGTTTCTGTTTACATTGTTGTAGTCATTATGTACCTTGTTTTCTTGGCTCTGCTTCCCTCTGAATTGGATCATGTAAATCTTCCCATGCTTCTTTGTATTCATCGCACGTGTCATTTTTTACATCAAAGCAATCACATCTTTCTATCATAGTTTGTTCAGTCACTCCCCAATCAATGGTCATCTGTGCATTGTTTCCAATTATGTAAATACATAATTGCCCTATATTTGGAGGGATCACTAGTGTTTTCATATTTTATTAACGAATATATGATACCTTCTCTTTTAAAAGGTAGAATCAGGCTTATCTCTGAGAGGAAGCTGTTAAATGCTTCAGGGGAAAGCATTTGAGTTAATAATTATGGATATTGTTGTGCCTGTGATCTTCTGAATTTGTAGAAAAGCTAGCATTTCAGTACCCTTCATGTTTCAGAACTTGAGGTCTATGGTTATTGGGGGGAAGTTAGAATGGATATGCTTGGGCAATTGGCAAGGAGGCTATGAATGAGGTAGCCAAAGAG
>NW_020947919.1:0-1200 GCF_900497805.2 Vombatus ursinus
ATGCTTGGGCAATTGGCAAGGAGGCTATGAATGAGGTAGCCAAAGAGGAGAAGGAGAAGTGAATGCAGCATGACCAGGGCCTTCCTCAAATGATGATCTGGGAGAGGCGATCATTCATCAGGAGAACTCCATGGAAGAGGTTTATCCAGGGAGTCATCTCTGGTAAGGGCTTCAGTGAGCTTTGCAGGAAGTGGCCAGAGGGTGTGTTAATTATGTCTACTAAATTTGGGTTACATGCAAATTTGAAAACATGTCTTTTGTGCCTTTAGGTCTCTGACAAAAATGTTAAATATGGTAGAAACAAATTCTAATACATCTAATAGGAGAGTAAGACTGTTCCTCTAAAACATGGAATATAGTCCCACTATGCTCCGCTGATCAAATCATTTGTGCAGTATTGTCTTCCATTCTAGAGGCTACATTTTAAGAAAAAATATTAACAAGGTGGCATCCAGCAGAATAAAAACAAAGATGGTGATTAGAGAAGCAGTTTTTAGCTCTTTTAAGAATAATTTCCCTAAAATTTGAGCTATCCAAATTGAAGGAGGTAGGGGGAAAAGCTTAGGAGGTAGGTGCTATTATCATCCCCATTTCACTAAAGAAACTGAGACAGACAGAGGTTAAGTGATTTGTACAGGGTCACACAAGCTAGTGTCTAAGTCCAGATTTGAACCCAGGATTTCCTGACTCCAGGTCTATCTCTCTGATGAGGATGGGATCTGAACTCCTAAAAGGAAAAAAACTATGTCTTTGGGATCTGGACCCCAAAAAGGAAAATCCCTGGACTTTCCCAAATCTCTGGTGTTTGCCTGAGGCTGTAATCCACTTAACTGGCCTTTCTTTGTGGCTATGCCCAATCTCCCAATTCTGTTCTATTACCTCCAGATTGCCCCTGGCCACTTCCCACCCTTTATCCTATCTAGACTCCATTCTCCCTTGGCCAAGAAGTCCAAGTCCCTGGCTGTTCTGTTCACCCCAGCTTATTGGCCACTCCCATCAAGATATCCTTTCTCCCAGACCCCTCCTCCAGTCACCCCAAACTACTTGGCCACTCCTAAATCCTTCCCACAATCTTTCTGTATATAAGGTCCATCTTATCTCCATTAAAATGCTGAGATTCTTTATGAGTCTAGCCAAGGGCTCAGATTCTTATAATCCAACCAATAGCTCACAAATGTTCAGATTCCTTAAGAGTCTGGC
>NW_020947920.1:0-5240 GCF_900497805.2 Vombatus ursinus
TGTGAGGGACTGTCTATGTTGGCAACTACCAGGTGGGCGCTGTGGCAAGATTGGGGTAAGATCTGGGTATTTTTGGAAGTCGAGGCAGGGGCTGTGGTAGGTGGAGTTGTGGTGAACTGGGATGGGCTGGGGACGGAGAAGCCCTGAGGCAGTGGGCAGTGCTATGTGAGATAAGCTGGGTGCAAGGAAGTAGCCGGAGCTTGTGCTCCTGAGGCAAGGGGCGGTGCCGCGTGGGAGTGGGACGGCAGAGGGCGAGTTCCCTTTGCTTAGTCCCCTCCCTATATGCAACGTCAACCCTAGATGCCTCCTTCCTGTGACCTTCCTGACTTTCTGGGTCCCTTTGTGTAGCACTGACCCCAGACGCCTCCTTCCTGTGTCCTTCCTGACTTCCTAGGTCACGTACTCTGTCTATGCACTAATCACAGACGCCTCCTTCCTGTATCCGGTCCTAGCCTCCTACGTCACTCCCTCTCCCTTAGTGTGCTAAACTCAGACAGCCCCTTTCGGTATCTGACCCTACAATCATTGGCTAGTAAGCGGGCTGGGGAGGAGGGGCTAGTAGGTATTTAGGAACGAGTATGGTCAGATCACGCTCTCTCTTGGCTCCTGCTCTGTTGCTCTGGCCTTCTTGCTTGGCCTTGCTGTGACAGCTTGCTGTGATGGCCTCTGAATAAAGCTCTGGTGTTGGCGCCTCCCGATGGCTCGTCTCTGTGTGTTTATCCGGTTGAGTACCGAAGACTGATGAGTGAGTATGACTCTGGCAGCCTGCTCCTTATAGGAGGAGAGTATGGCGCGGCCGGCATAAGGTCGGCACGGCTGGTACAAGTGGCGCCCAACGTGGGGCGGAGGAAATAGGCCAGAGGCCCCGTGGATCAGCTGGTCTGGTCGCGGGAAGAGAGACGAGACCCGTAGCCGATAGGGTGAAGGAAGAAAGATGGGACAGTTGTTTGTTAAGGTCCCGGATCGGGAGGTGCAAGGGAAAGAAGTGTATAAAAGAGTGAAAGAAGTGGAAATCAGTAGTGAGGAAGAATCAAGGAGTGAGACAGACTCAGGGAGTGAGACAGAGGACACTGGAAACAGGGAATGGGAGAATAAGCAAGGGAAAAGAAAGCAAGGCCGGGCAGGAGGGCGGGAGCGGGAGAGCAGGAGCCAAGAGAGAGCAGGAAACCGTAGCAAGGAAAGCCATGCGGAGGGACGGCCCCCTCCCCCACACTTATCCAACGGAGGGAGGACCTGGGCCCCTTTAGAATGGAAGAAATTTAAGGAGTTAAAAGAGGCACTAAATACAGTGTTTGCAGCTGTTTCCCAATGTGCCCTATGGGCTTTTAGTAAGATTCAGGCTTTGGGGAAACAAAGGCCCTCCCTGACCAAGATTAAAAAAGGTCCTGATAAACCCTTCCCGGATTTCGTGGCCCGCCTACAGGCAGCCGTTTGGAGAGGACTATCAGAAGTGCTGAAAACAAAAGAGACTAAATTGTACTATCTATATGGGAAAGCCGGTCATTTTAAGGCTCAATGCCACCAGAAACCTGGTGGAGCCTGCCCTAAGGCAATTTGTTACAACTGTAACAAATCCGGCCATTATGCTAAAGAATGCTGCAAGCCAGTCGGGAGGCGGGGCAAGGGGCCCCTCAACAAGCTTACCAGATGGAAGCTCCACCCCCTCAGAATGCGCCCTCGGGGCTGCATCAGGACAATCTCCAACTTTTACCCGGTGGTTTGGACTTCCCCTTTACAGCAAGGGAATTTTCCAAATCGACCCCGGTGGTTGCTGGTTTGAGATACAATTTATGGGGAAGGGATATTTTGAAGGCTTGTGGTGCATCTGTTTATATACCACCCCCGCAGGATTTTTAATTGGGGCCGTTGGGCAACAGCAAAAATTTTCTTGTATCAGACCCACTCCTCTAACATGGAGATCTAATAACCCAGTCTGGGTACCCCAATGGCCCCTCCCTGCAGAGAAAGCCCAGGCTTTACGTGATATAGTGCAGCACCAGTTACAGGTGGGGCACATTGAGCCCACATCCAGCCCCTGGAACAGCCCAGTGTTTGT
Source organism: Vombatus ursinus (assembly GCF_900497805.2). NCBI lineage: Eukaryota > Metazoa > Chordata > Mammalia > Diprotodontia > Vombatidae > Vombatus > Vombatus ursinus. Next base: position 2,057 of record NW_020947920.1, read on the forward strand.
AATAAAAAAGAAATCAGGGAAATTTCAAATGTTAATAGATCTCAGGGCGGTTAACACCACCCTAGAGCCCATGGGAACCCTACAGCTTGGCCTCCCCTCCCCTAATTTAGTGCCTTCTGGATGGCCTGTGACAGTCATAGACATCCAAGATTGTTTTTTCTGTATCCCATTATCCCCAGAAGATAGAAAGAGATTTACCTTTACCATACCCACTACCAATAATGCAAGACCAGATTTAAGATATCAGTGGAAGGTCCTGCCCCAAGGAATGTGCTGCAGTCCCACCTTATGTCAGGCTTATGTGGGGAGAGTGCTGGACCCTATCAGGGACAAATGGCCTAAAGCCACAATACTTCATTATATGGATGATATTTTATTAGCCACTAGCAGCGATGAGACACTAGCAAGATTAGTAAAAGAAACCATATCTGCACTTGCTCATTATGGTTTGGTGGTGGCCCCTGACAAAGTCCAACAAAATTACCCACTCACATACCTAGGCCTTCGTATGGAGGCTGTTTCTATTAGCAATCAAATTCCTGAACTAGGGCTTGATAAGATAACCACCTTGAATCACTTCCAAAAGTTAGTGGGACAGATCCAATGGCTCAGGTCCCGAACACCCATTCCTCCTGCTGTAATGCAGCCTTTATATGATATATTAAAAGGAAATTCAGATTTAAACTCCCCTAGGGCACGGACTCTTGCTGCTAAGGCAGCAGTGTCCCAAATATTCTCACTTGCTGCCCAAGCCCAGACCGCCAGATGGGACCCCAAAGGTAGAATAGAGGTCTCCTTGGTCAATCAACAGAGCCCTTTTTGTGTTATACACCAAGGTCCCAAATTGTCAGAATTTGTATATGCAAAGAAGGCTCACAAGGTACTGCCAAATTATTATGAGATGTTAGGGGAACTAGCCTTAGCTGCAGTACAAAGGGCTGTCCACTTGTCTGGGCAGCGACCTTTACTTTACTCGATTTTTGAACCTGGACAGCGAGAAGCAATTATGCAAACCTACTGGTCTTGGGCATGTTGTTCCCAATGGGCCAAGATAAGTCCCCATTCCTCCTGCCTGCTTCTCCCTATGCTAGAGCAAATAACCTTAGTACCACCCCAACGAAAGGTTATGGGGGAACCTGTTCAAGGCTCAAATGTTTTCACTGATGCTACAAAAAACAATAAGGCCTCTATTTATCATGAGGCCTCCAAGGAAATAACAGTATTAGAAACCCCCTATGACTCTACCCAGAAAAATGAGCTCTTTGCCATCCTCCATGCTTGCCGTAAATATCCTGAGCCTATAAACATAATCTCTGATAGTCTATATGCAGTAAAGGTTCTTAAATGCATACAGGACGCCGTCCTCCAACCTCCTAAGTCCACCATATCCTCTCTCCTGAGGGAATTACAGCAAATTTTGTTGCAGCGAAACAACCCCCTCTACATTCTCCATGTTTATTCTCATCAGTCCACCTCAGGAGGCATTTTTGAAGGCAATGATGTAGCAGATCGTGCTTTACTGTGCTCCCTACTGCCAGTCCTCACCCCTCTTGAACAAGCCCATGATTTTTTACACCTACCAGCCAGCTCCCTGAGACGCCTGTATGATTTAACTAGTGAACAGGCTCGACAAATTGTGAGGCGATGTGTGCGCTGTGTTCCTTTTCTCCCCCCTCCATCCAGTAAGGGGATTAACCCACGAGGTCTTTTTCCCAATGACTTGTGGCAAATGGATGTTACTCATCTTGGCCATGTCACTATCCATGTCTGCATTGATACTTTTTCCAAATTTATAATGGCCACTGTATCCAGTAAGGAGAACACCCCATCAGTTATTAAGCATCTGTACCATTGTTTTGCCTCTGTGGGGATCCCTCACGTCATTAAAACTGACAACAGGCCTGCCTATTTATCTACACAAATGACTGCCTTTTTTACATCCTTTGGCATTAAGCATGTTACAGGGATCCCCTATAACCCCACAGGTCAGGCTATTGTTGAGAGAGCCCATCGTACCTTGAAAGCTACCCTCAGTAAACAAAAAGGGGGAGTAGGAGGTCGGCGCTCAGGGCAGTCGCCTACCCAAGCAGACGTGGATAAAGCTTTACATACATACAATTTTCTCCATCTAGATAGAGACACGGGCCTATCCCCTAGTATGCTACAGCTAATAACACCACCCACTTGTAATTCATCTGGCCCCTTAAAAACAGCACTACATGCACCATCCCTTAACCAGAAAGTCCTCTGGAAGGACGATGAGGGAAACTGGCAAGGCCCATCAGTAGTGTTGTGGAGAGGGCCGGGGTATTTATGTCTTACAGATTCTGATGGCCAGAGCTGCTGGGTACCAGAAAGAAGAACAAAACAAGTTGAAGAAGCCCCGGGAGAGACAACAAGGATGGGAGAAGAAACACAGTCAACAGAAAATTCAGAGAGAGCAGAAAGAAAAGACAGTTAGGATGTCTAAACTGAGTAAAACTTTTCATTTTTGCGCGATCAGGACTTTGCCACAGGTTGCATCAGCTCCAGTGCCCTGGGACACAAGAGAGAATGGCTGGGGGCACTTGCATTGGCAGCATCCATCTTCGAGGAGTTCCAGATACAGGACTTATATAGTGGACAGCAATTGCTTGCCTCAAAAATAGAGGATGTGGCTGGAATTGAGACAGCAGTTGCCATGCGGTGGCTGATATTGATCCATTTGTGTAACACCCTTAAACCATAACGCCACTTGTGACACCGTTTCACAAAGCATAAATGACACTCTCCTTTCTTTTCTATTTGGTGTAATGATACCCGTGCCCTTTCCAAGATCCAGGCTACAAATCTTTCCTCTGTACTCCAGGCTTTGCGGGTGTTAATTAGACTGGCACGGAACATATCTGACACTTGGCACCAGCACGAGACTGATTGTTCATCACCTTAGCGATTTGGATTAAGCATACCTCTTTCCCCATCCCCTCCCTTGTAACCCATTGGGCATTTATAACTCTTTTTGCATATATACTGTTATTGTTACTACCCACTATTTTAGGAGGTTTTCTTAGGATTCTTAGAGGTTCTATAGAGGCTCTCAGAACCGAAGGCCTAGTATGGAGACCCCATCTCCACCCCTCTATTAAAAAAGGGGGAATTGTGAGGGACTGTCTATGTTGGCAACTACCAGGTGGGCGCTGTGGCA